>NC_048304.1:71143647-71225817 GCF_013100865.1 Trachemys scripta elegans
GGGGGGGGGGGGGGGGGGGGGGGGGGGGGGGGGGGGGGGGGGCGGCAAAAAACCTAGAGCTGGCTCTGTTCCTACCATTCACAGCAAGCTGCAGATTTCAGTTCCATATTCCTTCCCCCACCCTTTCCTGTTGGTAGTGGCCAAGGGGAATACTGGGAAATGTAGTTCTTTCCCTGCTCCAGGGCTGGCTCTATAGGCAGGGAGCTAACCAAGGAACTACAGCTCCCAGGGCCCCCTGTTGGTTCTCAGCTCTCATGCTGGATTCTTGCGCCCCTTGCAAATCTGCCGCCCCAAGCAACTGCTTGCTTTGCTGGTGCCTAGAGCCGGCCCTGACCCTGACACACGTTGTGTTTGCACAATTCTATTAACCTTTTGCCTTAGTTTCTCTATCCGTGAAATGGTGCCAACAATCAGGGGCACTTTGATCTCCTCTAAGCAGTGTTGCAAAGACAGCTGAATGTCTTAATACTAGTGCAGCCATGTAAGATGAAAAGTATTGTGAAGGTGCCAAGCATATTTATTTATTTATGTATTAAAACAACTTTGCGGAGGTTGGGAATAGTTTGCTCATAAATCATTACACTTGTAATATTGGTTTATTGAGTGCATAATGGGTAGACTTTTGTTTCCCATGTTGTAAATATTGGGCATATTGGGCGGTGGGGTGGGGGGGATGAGAAGGTAGTCTTCCACCTACTAAGGTGCATTTTTACCTAAGTGTAATACCTTCTGTTCTTGAGTTGTTGCCGAACATGCTCAGATACTAATTCTGACTATTTAGCCTAGTAAATCCTGCTCTGAAGATTTACCTTTAGGTGGACTATGATAGAGGTCTCTAGAGCCACACTACTCAAGAATATTCCTGTGATCAACAGTTTCTCCTCCCAAGTCTAAGCATAAAATTAAGAATTTGTGGTTGGTTTAAGTTGCTTTGTTCTAGTTGCCGAACATAGCACTCTATGTATTTATGGTGTAAACTGAATATCATTGTAACAGGTACCAATGGCACCTGAAGCACATTTGTGGCTGTACATGAAGATCCAGGTCACAGGAGATAAACCTGAAGTATGTTTGATAATAGATTGTTACAGACAATGGTTTTCAAAATGTCATATATCATTAAAAAGACTAAAGATCTTTAAGTACTGTGCTTGAACGCTCTGTCAAACCATATTTACTGTTATGAGGTTAGGCTCCAGAATAACAAAGTACCTTTTTGTAATATTTTGTAGTATATAAATGTGAGAAAGTAGGCAGATTTTTTTTTTTGAAACACTGATCTTAGTAGACGTATGTGATATATGCTTTTTCTCCACCTGAAAGAATCATTTTTTTTCCCACTGTAACCTACCTTAAATCCAGTTTAGCCATGCATTGTGCTAAAAATTCCTGCACATTCTTCTGCTTGGAGGTTCCTTAACTACAGAATGAAAATGATGAGATTGGGCATAAAGCATTGTCTGAAGCATGGAATAATCTTTCTAGGTTTTCAGCCTCCTCCCCATCTCCCTCACACCCTAAATATTTAGTTACGCTGATTATCTGAGATCTGCCCTACAGATCTAGTAAGAGAATCTGCTCCCCACTATGTGATTATTTATTAGCAAACAAGCATGTGTGTGAGTGACTAAAAATGATTAACAGTAGATGCTAGCATTGGTTATCAGATTTACAACCTCAGTTTAGCAAACACAAATCCTGCAAATGGCTGTCAGCCATCAAAAGGCATAACTAATAGCACCTACGTGGCACTATCAGCAATCAAGTACAGGCCAGATCATGCACTTGTCTAAATTTTGGCAACACTTTTAGCATTTCAAACACGTGACAAACCATGTCAGTTATAACTGAGTCCCGGTCACAGTGGGTAATGCTCATAATGAGATTTCACTGAACCAGGATCTCATTCTGGATGTAGTATTTTAATTTTGACTGTGGGTGAATGAAGCCTCAGGGTAGACTCCTAACTATGCCAAGGATGTAGGATGAAGCAAGGACAGGGATATTTGTAGCCTGGCAGGGAGAACCCTGCCTTATTCCAATTTTTACGCTGTGAGTTTTGGTTTGGATCCCATGAAAATATGCTTGTTCTTTGGCAATCGCTTGTTAAGGTCTTGTACTCTAAACTTTGTTTTATATATTTTTTTCTAATCCATCTTTCACATTTTTTTTAACAACCACTAATGAAACTGATGGCCCAGGAAATTTGATTATGCAGTATAAAGCCATTTAAAATGTCCTCAGAACATCCTCTCCCTACTTCTGACCAGGACATTGGAATGGTTTGTGGGTAGGTATTCTTTGGTCTTCCTAAGTTTCACAGAATAGCCAGTGTGCGCACAGACAGGACTGTGGGACTTGCTAGGTACTACTGGGGTTCAGCCCATCCACCACTGATGGACTTAAAATTACTGATTTTTCTTCATTATTGGTAATTGAAAAATTGGGATTCTAGGAGCTTAATTCACTGACATCACAGTTTTTCATCTCTAGACTACAAGTTCAGGTTTGGCCAAGGTCAATGTGACTGAAATCTATCACCATCTGTTTGCTTCTTGGTGGCTTGTTTGAAATGTGCTGATATTTTGAGTCAAGTTCCTAGCGGTGCCCATGGATCTATCATGCCCACACAGGCTCAGCACTAATTGATAGCCTTTCTGATGGTTTTAACGAAGCAGCCAAGGATTGTGTGGGCATGAGGCTTATCTGCCTCCTCACACACACAAATAGATCTTCCAAAATTGGGCTCAGTCACATTGGCAACGAAGTCTGCACAGACATTTACCTGTTCTGTGGCCAAATAGTTACCTTCTGCCTTGCTGCCATGTTGCCAAATTGTAAGAACATCACATTCCATGTGTGTGTGTGTGTGTGTGTGTGAGAGAGAGAGAGAGAAAAAACTTAGGTATCCAGTAGGAGAAACACAACACAACTTATCATTGAAAATGTTTGTGCACAATGTGATAAACATGCAGATAAAATAATAAACGAAAGCCATGTGCTGCACTAGAAACACAGGGAGAAAATGTAATGACTGGCAAATAGAAAGGAACAAGGTACTTGGGACTGAGCATTTTCAGGCTTCTAAGAAGGCATAACTAATGAAATACAGTATAATTAAAGACAAAATAACTCCCCACGCCTGTCCCATTAATTGGTATTGATTTTCAGTTTTTCAGAATCAGTTTCCAAAAAGATACTGGACCAGATATACTGCTCTCAGAGTAAGTCCAAAAGGGTGTGCAGTGGTGGCATTAATTCTACTCTTGCACCTCTTCAATCTTGAGACCACCAGGCACCAGCCAGGTGCTGATATAACCTAAAACTGCTTTATCTTACACTGTCTGCCAGTGGCCCACAGGAATCAGCCAGGCAGAGGGGAGCCCTGACTACACACTATCACCAATGTTAAGGGCTCCAGACGTAGTGCTGTAGCAGCTATGCTATGTGCTAATGGATCATTCCCATATAGAAGAATTCTACACTGCTGGCTAATGAGGTTGAGTGCTGCTAAAGCCATTCTGACCCGCTCTGTGTTCAGGACTCAGGGGCTTAGTGAAGTTAAATAAGCTTGGTGACTAGGCATTTTTTTTCATGTTTTCCTAGTTCTGCTAAGGCTTTAATTAATCCTGAGCTATCAAATCATCTGTTAAATGCTGCTGACCGTGTTACCTGGGATCTGTTCCCAATTTATCATTGCCAAACAGAAGCTGAACACCAATACATGCTGACACAAATACAAATTACCTATAATTCTGCTTGAATTAAGAGGAATGACACTAATGTTAAACAAAATTACCCCCTTTTGTATTGTTTCCGAGGATTAACATGGCTGGAGAACTGCCATGGGTAACCAAAACAAAATTTTTTTTTTTAAATCTCTAAGGGAGCCATTATTATCATTTTACCTTGAGTTTCCTCAGTCTCAGAGAGGCATTATTACACTTCATATGATTTTGGAGGTGGGGAGTTGGTGATGTTTAACAAATGACTTTGTGTCTTTATTCTTTTCTTTAGTTTTGCCAACATGGGGGCATAATGCATGGCATGTTGTTTCTGAAACATAAAGCAAATGAGGATTTAAGGGATGAACAACTTAAACATCCACCTCATTTATTAAACTTATAAACATACACACACTTAAGCGTGCACATTTTATTGCAAACCTTCACCAAAGCCAATGAAAATGAATACACTGTTCTGCAGTCTTTGAACAATATAAACTATAAAGTTAGTAGATAATAGGTAGCTTTAGCAGGGACTTTTGTCTTCCTTAAACTTCAAGTGTACCCTTCCTGAAATGAACAATCGTACTCACTTTCCTCGAGTGCACTTTCTTTGGCAGTAGTGTATCTCCACCATTTCTCTACTAGCTTAGCTGCTACCTCACATACCTTTTCTGACTCATGATGATTTCCAAAACTAGTATCCCCAACCTCCCTCCAAAGGTATGGTATCCATAAACTTGCAGAACTGACATCTTTTTATTTTATTTTTGTGTGTGTTCCTCTCTCCTGGTTCATATTGCCAGTAATCAAACAGCTGCTGCTTATATACATGTTCTGGCACAAATAGATCAATATTTGGCTTGGAAATGTTTTAAATGGAAAATCAATAGGATAGTCAGCTTGTATAGTAAATGATCTGGATGGTATTAGTGCAAAGCTTGAGAAGGGAATGTGTATCAATAGGAGTAAGCATTTATCTCAGATCATTATTACAGAGCAGTGGGGGGAACACCAACCTGCCTGGGCTGCATGATAAATTAGTAAAAGGGTCCATCCTTTTTTCAGTTTCTCAAACATTATAGTTTGTTTGTGTGAGAATTAATTTTCATGCTCTGTTGTAGCCCCTAATTATGGCCATGATGTTTCAGACCCTAATTGTCAGATAACATTGTCTGGAAAACAATGAATAAGTCAGTTATTTGCTGAGGGGTGGGAAAGGGACAATATTGTAGCAGGGCACAATTTGTAGTATCTACCTGGATGGCAATACTGCAGTCCACAAACTTATAATGGGATTGTGGCTGTGTGTGCCTGCTCGTAGTGATTCTGCTGACCTAGCATGGCATTATCAGTGCTCCCTGCCTCAGTTTCCTTCCCCAAGGAGGGTCTCCTCTCACACAGATCTGTGTTGAGATGTGACTTAGCCCTAGAGCCAAGTCACAAACAAAACTTTAACCCCTTCCAGGGTAGCAAGAGTCCAACTGAAAAGTCCCAACAAACTGAACAGTCCTTTGGGGCTTCTTTTCAGCCCACTCTCTGAGCCCTGTTTCCAATCCCTTTTTCAGGCTATCTTGGAGTGTCTTTCTGGATATGGGATGGAGCACTTGGCCTCTGTCCTTGCATCTTTCCCTGCTCTGGTATACTTCACTGGGCCCCCACGCTGCTTCTTTGGAGCACCCAACCTTTTACAGACCGTGGCACAGAGCCTTCTGCAGGAACATGCCTGCTTGTGTGTTTGCTCCAGACAGATCTAATTCAGGCCTTTTATAGATTCATAGATTCTAGGACTGGAAGGGACCTCGAGAGGTCATCGAGTCCAGTCCCCTGCCCGCATGGCAGGACCAAATACCGTCTAGACCATCCCTGATAGACATTTATCTAACCTACTCTTAAATATCTCCAGAGATGGAGATTCCACAACCTCTGTAGGCAATTTATTCCAGTGTTTAACCACCCTGACAGTTAGGAACTTTTTTCCTAATGTCCAACCTAGACCTCCCTTGCTGCAGTTTAAACCCATTGCTTCTGGTTCTATCCTTAGAGGCTAAGGTGAACAAGTTTTCTCCCTCCTCCTTATGAAACCCTTTTAAATACCTGAAAACTGCTATCATGTCCCCTCTCAGTTTTCTCTTTTCCAAACTAAACAAACCCAATTCTTTCAGCCTTCCTTCATAGGTCATGTTCTCAAGACCTTTAATCATTCTTGTTGCTCTTCTCTGGACCCTTTCCAATTTCTCCACATCTTTTTTAAAATGCGGTGCCCAGAACTGGACACAATACTCCAGCTGAGGCCTAACCAGAGCAGAGTAGAGCGGAAGAATGACTTCTTGTGTCTTGCTCACAACACACCTAAAGTCCTGGTGTCCATTAACTATCACTTGACCCTCCTTAGTCCTGCCCACTCAGGCTGGGAAACACATAATTAATTATGCTACAGGTGGTGCTGCTCCAACTTCCTGTAAAGGGAACAGTCATTTTGTGACTGGGACATTGTTGGGGGAATTCAAAAGCAAAAAGCCCCATGTATTCCTATTAGTCATTATTAACAACTTCTGGAACCCGCTCTTATTCAAAGTTCTCAGCATTCTTTCATATCACCAAAACTGGCAATTCTTTTCTCAGTGGAGATATCACTAGAATTTTTTTTGCTACTGCCAAAAATGCTCAGGCACAGATTCACTATCTGAGTCATTGTCTAATGACAAAACAAGGTCTGTGACAGCTGCAGCAGTGATATGTTGGCAGGCCTTTGGGCAATTTTGGAATTAAGAATTACCTATTTCTTATAAAGTCCCACTAATGAATAGCCTAACATAATAAGAGTTGGTGGGATATTACCTTTATCCTCTCTGTGTCAGAAGGAGAGAAAAGAGATTATAAAGGATGCAAGTTAGAGCAGTTTTTGAGCTGTGCAGTGTGTGGCAATGTATGTTGTTTAGATTAAAAGTATTTTTAGTAGTAATGTCTTCATCAGGATTTTAACAGTTCACAAGTACATTTTAAAAAAAGTATTAATGATGCATTTTTGGCCATAACTTGCAATTTCAGTTGATGTGATTATCAGAATTGTGGATTCTATGTGCTATATCTGCTCAGTGATCCATTACCCTCGTATCAAATTGTTCTGTAGGTGTCATCTTACAGTTCAAGGATTTTTATGTGTATGATGAAACAACTCTGATGATGGGGATGCTCAGTGTTACCTTTTTAGAAATTTTCCATTATGAATGTCCGAATTTATGAATATTAGTCATGTTACACTATTGTAATTTAAAGTAAATATACTTCCTTTGTAAATGTACTTTTCTCTGCCTTTCATCCATCTCTGCAATTAGTATCCTAAATCCTATCTTTTTGTATCCAAGAATAGTGTCTCACACCAATTATTTGGATCTCAAGAGGTGGAATTAGGCTGTTAGTACTGTCTCCCAAATACCTCCTGCACCTTATTTTATGTACATCACATGCCAAATTTACTGATTTGTTGAACCTTAAGATATTTTGTCCAGCACTGGCAACAGGTATTGGCACAGCGAGGTATATATGATAGACTGAATTTCTCATGAGTAAAAGTAGGAGATATCATTTTGATTTTAATTACAGTACAAAAATAATCTAAACAAGAAAATAGGGATGGATTAACATAATATATAGTCTGGGTTGACTTTGAAATGGCAACTATTAAGAAAAAGGGGTTGGCTTGCCACTAAAGAAAGTGCTAGTATTACTGGGCTCACATCAGCCAAACGCCAGTACTTTAATAAAAAGAAAGAGAGAGCGAGAAAAGGGGAGGAATGTAATGTTACTCTTACGGGAAAAATACCCACAAATGACACTCGTGTCTTGTGAGAACTTGAACAGCACCAGCTACTGAGACTAGAGTACTCTCGTACTAAAACAGAAGTTGTGGGGATTCCATTCCTCTTCCTCCCCAGTAAGAAATTTATAATAACTAATGATTTTGCCAGAACATAAGAGGAAACACAATTGGCTTGTTTTTAGAAAAAACAAATATATGTGAATTCATTTTAATGTCACTGACACTATTTTATTCTATTAGTTGATGGCTTTAGAGAGCCTACTGAAAGCTGTTCATGTTCAGAATTTTATGGGTTTCTTTCACTCTCTTGTTAATTCAGTGTTATTACTAGATTGAATTTTATTAAAAAAAACAAAGAAGAAATTGAGAAGGTTAATGTGCCATGCAAGCAATAGTGACCTTATGCTGTTATCCCTTCTCAATAGCACAGGTGTGATGAAGAGTGGATGATAAAAATTACTGAGGACTAAAGCCTTGTGTTTCCAGAGGTTTTTCTTTTTCGAAGTGTTTTGTCCTTGTTTTGTTTTAGAGTACCTCCTCTTTTTTCTATACTGGAATCATTAAACTACTTTATTGAAGGGCACCAAGCTGTAGAAAGGTTGTTTTTTTTTAAAGCACCCGTTCCAAAGAGATAAATACTCAAGTTAATTTTGTATTCATTAGTAACTGATTTACTCTTGAAGGCCTTATGGTTCATTAAGATTTTTAAGCAGTAGTTCTTATTAACTATAATTCTTAAGGGATTTTTTTCTGCATGGACTATAATGGTGGTAAATAATTGGATACTGTTAATTAAGATTTTTACAATTATTTTATTAAAGGGTCACACTGTTAAGAAGCAGACTGGGACATATAAAAACAAAAAAATTCTCAGCTCACATACAGAAAGTTATATTAAGTTTCAAAAGCTAATAGAGAATATTAGTGAATAATATTATATTTGCCAAGTACAAAATAGTGCCTCAGTATTTGGGGCCAATCCAAAGCCCACTGAAAAGTCAATGGAAGGACTCCTGGATGAATAGCTAGCATGAATATTTAATAACCCCATGAGATGTGATGGCAGCAGTATTAGGTGTCTGGAATAGTATTGTGCCTCTATCAGCAAAGAGGGTTGCCAGGGTGTGGGAAAGGATGGTTGGATGAGAGATGTGAACTCTGTTTCCATTGTAGTTGCTGTTGGAATTCTACTACAGTATTGTCTTGGAAACTCCCCAGGCATGCAGCATATATTTTTGACAGGGAGCTTCATGCCAATTTAATCATGTTGTCGGTGTTAATCATGATTTGCTTGCAATACTTTTGAGTGGTTATCTGGCATCAGTTTGAGAGTGGAAAGAATAGAATTTAATAATACTTAGAATTTTTTTTCTTCAAAGCATTTTACAAAATTAATTATTCCGCACAACACCCAGTGAGGAAGTGTAGAGGACAAGTACTGCTATAACTGTTTTCAGGTGGGAAATGAGACAGAGACTGTGGCTTTCACAAAAGTCAATGGCAGAAGCTGGGACTGGAACTCAGAGAATCTGACTAGCAGGTTTATTTTCCTGCCTTTAGCCAACATTGCACAGTGTATTTTTGCTATCACAGAGTTGCAATGTCTGCTACTAATGATCACAATATTGCTCCTGAGAATTGCAGACATCCTTTTAATTGTGTTACCGCATACCCTCCAACCACATGTTGGTCTCATCCACCTATGTTGTGTCTTTCAGACTGTAAGTTCTTTGGACTGCCATTAACTTTCTGAACTATGCATACCATAATGGTGCCCCTATCTGTTTGGCCTGTAGGTGCTATCCCTCATAAATGCTAAATCGTCATCAGCATTTGGTGTTCTGTTCATAAGCATCCAGGATGTCCAAAAGACTCAATGCTGTTGCAGTGAATAATTTCAAATTTGGTAAACTAACTATTTCTATTGTATACACTTACAATACTATAGTTTTCAAACTTTTATTTGAATTCTGCTTCTGTGTCCAAGCCTTCTGAGTTTTTCCTGTTTGTGAACATTTGTGTGAATGGGTTTTTGTTAGGGCTGTTGATTAATCACAGTTAACTCACACGATTAACTCAAAAAGATTAATCACAGTTTTAACTGCACTGTTAAACAATAGAATATCAATTGAAATTTATTAAATATTTTGAATTTTGTTTTACATTTTCAAATATATTGATTTCAATTACAACACAGAATACAAAGTGTACAGTACTCATTTTAGATTATTTTATTACAAATATTTGCACTGTAAAAATGATAAACAAAAGAAATAGTATTTTTCAGTTCACCCCATACAAGTACAGTAGTGCAATCTCTTTATCGTGAAAGTGCAGCTTACAAATGTAGATTTTTTTTGTTGCATAACTGCACTCAAAAACAAAGCAATGTAAAACTTTAGAGCCTATAAGTCCACTCAGTCCTACTTCTTGTTCAGCCAATCGCTAAGAGAAACAAGTTTGTTTATACATTTATGGGAGATAATGCTGCCCGCTTCTTATTTAAAATGTCACCTGAAAGTGAGAACTGATGTTCACATGGCACTTTTGTAGCTGGCATTGCAAGGTATTTACGTGCCAAATGCGCTAAAGATTCATATGTCCCTTCATACTTCAGCTACCATTCCAGAGGATGTGCTTCCATGCTGATGCTTGTTAAAAAAATGTGTTAATTAAATTTGTGACTAAACTCCTTGGGGGAAAATTGTATGTCCCCTGCTCTGTTTTACCTGCATTCTGCCATATATTTCATGTTATAGCAGTCTCGGATGATGACTCAGAACATGTTGTTCATTTTAAGAACACTTTCACTGCAGATTTGACAAAACACAAATAAGGTACCAATATGAGATTTCTAAAGATAGCTACAGCACTCGACCCAAGATTTAAGAGTTTGAAGTGCCTTCCAAAATCTAATCAGGATGGGGTGTGGAGCATGCTTTCAGAAGTCTTAAGAGAGCAACACTCCGATGGAGAAACTACAGAACCCGAACCACCAAAAAAGAAAATCAATCTTCTGCTGGTGGCATCTGACTCCAGATGATGAAAATGAAGATGCATTGGTCTGCCCTGCTTTGGATCGTTATCGAGCAGAACCCATTATCAGCATGGACGCATGTGCTCTGGAATGGTGGTTGAAGCATGAAGGAACATGAATTTTTAGCGCATCCTGGCATGTAAGTATCTTGCAACGTCTCTACAGCAGTACCATGCGAACATCTGTTCTCACTTTCAGGTGACATTGTAAACAAGAAGTGGTCAGTATTAGCTCCTGCAAAAGCATCCAGTAAAAAAATAGGAATAACAAATGCAATTACAAAATTCAGGATCATTTAAAATACTCCACAAACATAAAAACAGTGTAATTTGTAACACATGTTATGAACAGTTCAGCTAATTCTATTGCTGCCCTAGAAATGTATACTGGCTGTCTGACATGCCATGTTTTATGTGATGTATAGAAACCTATAAAAATATGTAGGCAATATAAAAATAAACATCCATGTTCCTCATAACTTATATATATATTTGTGGTATTTTTCATTTATAGCCATTTTCTGTTGATATATATTCTCTCATCTTTTTCTTTTTTCTTGTTTTAAAAAAACCCAAACAAACACAACAAACAAACAAAAAATGTTAGCTCAGATTCTGATAAACTTATATTGGGTTAGAACCTTCTTCTATGATGTTCCCATTAATTACTAAAGAGTAAGGTATGGTAAATGTGTTCCTTGCGCAAGGTACTATTCCTCTGTCCAGTCTTTTAAAATTGGTAAATATAATTGTTTGGTCCTTCTAACCTCTGGTGCTTGTAGAAATGTTTAGGATTTTGGTTTTTTTGTTAGTTCTTTCCAAGATGATGCATATTGGTCATTGTTTAAATGGGGAATCAAAAATTCAAGATTCGGGAAATGCTGTAGCTAGAAATCACTTCTGAAGAGTAGTAATTAATTAAGAATATAAATATGTTTACACGAAAAACATGTTCTTTTGTGATAAAGGAAGAGATTCTGCCTAGGAAAACATGCAGTACAGATCTAGACTGTCAGTAGAAGCAAGATTTGAAAATGGTTGACTGGTTTTCATATCAAAACTGTTCAACGTTGTGACTCTCTTCCATAAGGAAATAATTGAATAAGGATATTATTTATTCTAGTATCTATTTGCATCTAAATTATTCACAAATAATTGAAAGTGCCTGCTGTGAAAGTATAAAAAATGGATCATTGAACAGGGATCCTCTGTTGGGATCAGGTAAGTCAATTTCCTTTGATTAAGCATTGCAGGCATTGCTGGAACTGAGTCCTTCCTGTCTTATATTTCTGTTTCTAAATATATGTTTGTTTTGGCTATGTGAATCAGTGTGTTAACGAAAGGCAGTGGTGAGGCAAGGCTATATTGCAAGATGTACAAGATAGGACATGAAGACAAACATTTAATGGGGGAAAATTCCATTTATTAGATATCTTGCATTGTTGTTTGCAGTGTTGTAGCCTGGTTGGTCCCCAGATATTAAGAGACGAGGTGGGTAAGATAGTATGTTTTACTGGACCAACTTCTGTTGGTGAAAGAGAGAAGCTTTTGAGTTACACAGAACTCTTCTTTGGTTCTGGGAAAGGTGTTCAAAGTGTCATAGCTAAATACAAGGTGGAACTAGTTGTTTAGCATAAGTATTTAACACTTATTCTGAGAGACCATTCAGGCTGAAGTAACCTATTAACACTACTGCAGACATAAGAGAGAAAAAATATGGGAGGGTGGAGGGGGAGTTAGTGGGTTACAGATTGTTGTAATAAGCCACAAATGCAGTGTCTTTATTAAGACTATGATTTTTTAGAGTCTAGCAAAGTTATGAGTTTAAGCTTGCAGGCTCATCTTTTGAAGGTGGTGTTCATATTTCCTTTGAAGACCAGGACAGAGAGGTCAGATATGGAATGATCATTTTGTGAAAAATGTTTGCCCATAGCTGATATGATGATTTTAATTCATAGTATGTAAATATACAATTATTAAATGGTACATAAATGCTGGAGTACAATGTTTTGTTTTTGTTGCAAACGAAGAGGGATGAAGGTAGCAATATAAATTATTATTAAAGTTGTTTGATGTAGGCATTAATTGCTTGTCAGTGGAGTTGTATATAGCGGACTGAACAGTCTATGAATAATTATTCTGAAGTAGAGATCTAAGAGATTTTTGCCAATAATGTAAGGAACATGTGGCAAAGTGCACTGTAAGCTTTTCTGCCCATATCATCAATATTTTTACATCTTTTTATTGCCTTGTGGGGGTGTGGGTGGGGAGGTAAGACGTTTTTAAAAAGAGACATGCAGTGTGCATCAGTAACAGACAGTATAGGGTAGTATGGTGTGGTTAGTTAATTTTTTTTTCATCTCTT
The DNA here is from genome assembly GCF_013100865.1 of Trachemys scripta elegans. Taxonomy (NCBI): domain Eukaryota; kingdom Metazoa; phylum Chordata; order Testudines; family Emydidae; genus Trachemys; species Trachemys scripta. The sequence goes on from NC_048304.1 coordinate 71,156,597, forward strand.
TTTTTCTACACAAAGTTGAAAATTATACTGATACTTCTAGATGACAAGATGCCTATTTCTATTTAAATAAGTGAGTAAAATTGTGAAGGGTGTAGATTGGGGTGGGCAAACTATGGCTTGTGGACCGCATCCATCCCACCAGCAGTTTTAATCCAGCCTTTGGGCTCCCGCTGGGGAGCGCCGTCTAGGGCTTGGCCCACTCCGGCGTTCCAGCTGGGGAGCTGGGTCGTGGGCTGCTCTGCGCAGCTCCCGGAAGGAGCGGCATGTCCCCCCTCTGGCTCCTACGCATAGGGGCACCATAGCCCAAACACCGCCCCTGCAGCTCCAATTGGCCGAGAACCACAGCCAATGGGAGCTGCAGGGGCGACGCCTGCAGACGGGGCAGCACGCAACAGGGCCGCCTGGCTGCGCCTCCATGTAGGAGCCAGAGGGGGGACATACTGCTGCTTCCGGGAGCTGCTTGAGGTAAGTGCCGTCCAGAGCCTGCACCTCTGAGCCACCCCCCTGCGCACCAACCCTCTGCCCCAGCCCTTCCCCCCCCATTCCTCCCTCCGAACCCCTTGGTCCCAACCCGGAGCACCCTTCTGCACCCCAAACTCCTCAGTCCCACCCTAGAGACTGCACCCGCAGTCTCTAGGGTGGAGCCCTCGCCCCCTCACCCCTCCCGGAGCCCCATCCTGCATCCTGTACTCCTCATTTCTGACTCCACCCTGGAGCCTACAGCCCCAACCAGAGCCATCACTCCCTCCCGTAACCCAACCCATTTACGGCCTGCCATTCAATTTCTATACCCAGATGTGGCCTTCGAGCCAAAATGTTTGCCCACCCCTGGTGTAGATGCATCATTGCACACTGAGTAGAAAAAAATCAATATTACTAAAAAACAAAACAAAACAAAACAAAACTTACTAGAATCCTTTATTCTTCTGACCATCTGCATGTATGTCTCAAGATGTAGATGTAGATGTAGATGTTTTTGTTCTTTAATTTTCATATAGTTTGCCCATATCTGGAACTTTTGCATACAATATCTGAAAGTAATTCAGTGATTGTCAACAATTCATTTTATTCCGAGTGAAATTTGATTTGTTAACTATGCTAATAGTGATAATGATCCAGTTGGATTTTAACTGTAGATGGGCTCAAATGGGAATGTCTTATCCAAAACTCTTCCAATTATTATTATTATTTAATTTTTTGAGAGGTGGTAGGATGGAGGTGGATTTGAATCCCAGAGTTTAAATCCACCCCATGAGTTTGATTCCCTAGTTTCCATAACCAGAAGGGTCTTATGTCAGTGAATCCAATTTGAATGTGATCCAATAATCTTGTGGAAATGGCTGAGATGACATTTCTATTTAAGCTATGAAAATCTTACCAGATAATCACACACAACTTCTGCCATTAGGGATCAATATCTCCTGAGAACATCTTGCCATATTTTTGAACCCAGACTCTAGTCCTTCTTTAGTTAGGCCATAAATTCAGAAACCAGTTTCCTAATCCAAATCTGAATATTGTTGCCATGGGTCATCTCTAATAAAGTTTAATAATAATCTACTAAATTGAGTCTCATGATGAGGATGTTAGGAAGATAAAGTAGAAAGCCTGCTATTCTAGAGCAAATTGCAGTTAATTGTTGTGTGCTGGCAGTAAGGCGAAGACAGGTTATAGGAGTGAATGTCTGATAGCACCATGCTGGTTAGTGGCAGGTGGAGAAATGTCCTCAAAACCCAGGGGTGGCCAACTTGAGCCTGAGAAGGAGCCAGAATTTACCAATGTACATTGCCAAAGAGCCACATTATTATGTAATGATTATATAAGTATATGTGTATATGTGTGTGTATGTGTGTGTACATATATATATTTATGTACACATAATCATTATATAATTTGATAATATATATTTATTATGCATTTATAATGTATAGTTAACTATAATAATAACAATTTGTCTTAACCTTTTACTTTGTGAGACTTCTGACAATCTTTGCTTTCAACAATTCCCTTGAAGTTTTGTTTGTGTTCAGTTGTGCTCACACACAGTAGTTCTCTTAAGTTTCTGTCTGTCAAAACAGATTGGTGCTTGGATTTCACATGTTTGAGTGTTGAGAAAACAGACTCACAAAGCGTGGTCGAGGCAAACATCGAGATTAATTTTAGGGCTGCAGCTCTGATGTTGGGGTATTTATCCTTTGGTACAGATTTCCAGAAATTTTCTTCTGTAGATTCTCGTTCTCTGGTGACAGGATTGAAATCACATCAGTGAGGCAAATTTTTATAAACTTACCTTCAGAGTAGGACTTTTTTGCACAGGCTATGTGCCAGGCCACATAATAGGAGGCTAACGTTACAGTCTGCGATCGGTTGTCAAATCTGGTGAAGAACTGGGTTTCTACATCTGTGGTTTTTTTTAATTTTCAGTTTTAAAGTGCAGAGTTCAGAACCTCGTGGGAATTCTTGATCCATATGTGCATGGCTAGAAGCGAAATGACGTTGCAAGTTTGAAGATTTGAACTGAGAGATACACGTCTGGCAAAGAAGACACATAGTCTTAACATTGACAAAGAGTCCTGTGGCACCTGATAGACTAACAGACGTATTGGAGCATAAGCTTTTGTGAGTGAATACCCACTTCGTCAGACGCAGCATTCACCCATGGAAGCTTATGCTCCAATACGTCTGTTAGTCTATAAGGTGCCAAAGGACTCTTTGTCGCTTTTTACAGATCCAGACTAACACAGCTACCCCTCTGAGTCTTAACATTACGTTCAATGAAAAAGTACTTATTCTCCCACTCCTGTAGAAAGCCTCAATTTTCATCTTTGAATTTTCTTTTCCGTTTGCACTTGTCTTCCATTGTTAGATGGTGTAAGAAAAAAATTGATTAAAAATTTCCACACCAGCTAGTCACAGTGTATTTTATTCAAGGAGAGACAGGTGCTGGCCAGGGGTTGCCGGACCCCTGGTTCTGCCCCAGGCCCCGCCTCCCACTCCAGCCCTTTCACCAAGTCCCCACCCCCACCCTGCCTCTTCCCGCCCCATTCTGCCCCCTCCCCCAGTGAGCCATGTCCTCGCTCCTTCCCCTCCCGCTCCCAGAGCCTCCTGCGGGTGTGAAACAGCTGATTGTGGTGGGCAGGAGGCAAGGGGACGGAGAAGGAGGCACTGGAGGAGGGAATGGGGGAGGCTGTGCACCAGGTCCTCGCTCCTCCCCTCTCCCTTCCCCAGCACCTCCCAGCTCCCTTAATCAGCTGATTTGCAGCACTGAGGAGGCTCTGCGGGGAAGAGAAGGAGCATCCTCGCTGCTCCCCCCTCCAGGAGCCTCCTCAACGCCGTGAAACAGCTGATCACGGTGGGTGGGAGGGAGCAGGAGGCGCTGATGGGGGAGCGTGCCAGCAGGCAGGAGGCACTGGGGGAGTTGGAGGGGGGCTGATAGGGATGCCAGTGGGTGCTGAGCACCCACCATTTTCCCCCACAATTGGCTTCCGGCAGAAGCTGCTTATCTCCTTCTGAACAGCCGCATACGGCTCTGGAGCTGCCAATTGGCCACCCCGTCATAACCAATGCATGTTACAAGGACAGAAATAAACATTAACAGAGCAGTAGAGTGGGGCAGAGGTGGGGGTGGGTGAGTTGTGATAGTAATGCTTTAGACCCTCTCCATCTCCCTTTTTGGGATACTGAAGTAGAAGATCCAAACATCCAGTAAGAAGATTAAAGGAGAGAAAATGAGATTTTAAAAAATAAAATAAAATGAATGATATATGGGTCTCTTTATGTGAAGGGAGTCTGAGAATAATGTAAATGTTTCAGAGCCTGATTGTATATCCCCTGACCATGAGAGTGTCAAAATGATAGATGCTATAGTGAATAATAACTTTTAGATTGTCTGCCTTGGAAGCATGTACCAGTTTAGGGTTAAAATTGCATTATTTATTTCCTGCATTTTTATTCAGGAATTTCTAGCACTTTGGAACAAGAGTATAACACTGCCAACGAGAGGCACTAGCAACAGCCCTTTGACAATATCTCTACATTGTAAAATATTGCATCTTTGGTGTTAGATTGTATATATAGCCATCTTATTTTCCCATCTTATAGCGTCTTACCCACAGAGATTTGTCCCAGCTATGCAGAAAGAATGTCAAGATGCAAGGGAAGTGGTTTAATTAGGCCTCAACTCTATTAACTCATCTGGAAACTATTTGGCAATAACTCATACAGTGCTCCTTCCTTAATCATTTTTACTTATTTGAAGGCTGCCGTCTTCCCTCCAAACCTGGTCCCAGACAGTTGCTGGGATCCTACTGTCCTCCCTTTGTATGAGTGCTAAGGGGCTGGAGAAAGGGGATTGTCTCCTCTGTGTACTAGATATTAGAAGCCCCACCTCCACTCCTTATCTTCTTTAGGGAGATATCTTCCCCTAAGCCTGCTTCCAATTCTGGTTTATTGGGGAACTATACCCCCTATGGAACATCTGCCCGCATTAAACATCTGTTACACTGTTCTACAGCCAAAATTCTTCTGAAATAAATGTAGTCAAACTTTACTAATTCTGGGTCACTGAGAACGAAAATGATGCTTAAAATTGATGATTGGCTCTAGTTTTCGAGATATGCTATTGGGTCAGTATATACGACCCTTGACTTGGGAATGGCGGAGGATAAGTGAGTTATAAAGGGAAGGGATCTCAATTTAAACCAGAAATGACGAAAATACATCTTTGACTGGATCTATAAATAAATCTATGACTGGGTTTGGACAGTACTTGCTTTTTAGGCAAAACAATGAGTGATGCAATCTGAAGCTGGTATTGCGTCATACATTATATGAATTGCATCATGTTATTCCTAGAAGTCATGGATGATGCAATCGTAACAAAGCTTACATCACTCTGCTGAACAAACTGCCCTATATCAGCTCTAGAAATCATACAGTGTCGTGCTGTCTTATTTGTCAGTGTTTGATTTTGCAAAGGGACACATTTCTGTTTAGCCAAAGTGAGCAGAGATGCCTCGTACTTGTGTGAACAGTGCAGATAACTTCTGCTATGTTTGTGGTGAAGTGACTTTTGCATCACAAAAGCGCAGTGTAACCACTATGATTAAGAAAGCCTATCACCTTTCTTTTGGCTGCAAAATTGGAGATCAGGACAAGAGGTGGGCCCCACACATATGCTGCAACACTTGTGCAACAAATCTTCGCCAGTGGTTGAACAGGAAAAGTAAATCTATGCCTTTTGCAATGCCAATAATTTGGCGAGAGCCAACAGATCATACCAGCAATTGTTACTTCTGCATGGTGCCTCATGTTGGGGAAGGTGTGAAAAAGTGAACTGTGCATTATCCAAACATTCCATCAGCTATACGCCGGTTGGACTGCCGGTTACTGATGCACCAGAATCATTCTCACTTGAGTCAGACGAGGAAGAGGATGAAACTTCTGGTCCTGAACCATCAATGTCACAGGACCCACATTTTCTCTCATCCTCCTCCTCTGAACCACGCCTCATAACACAAGGTGAACTGAATGACCTTGTCAGGGATTTGGAACTACCCAAGAGTAAGGCAGAGCTGTTGGGCTCCAGACTACAGCAATGGAATCTCCTGGCAGGTGATGTTAGGGTTTCCATGTTCTGTGACCGTCAAAAGGATCTTGTCCCATTCTTCTTCATGGAAGGTGATCTTGTAGCCTGCAACAACATCGATGGTGTGATGGCAGCCCTCAACATCGTTCACGATCCAGATGAGTGGAGACTGTTCAATGATTCATCGAAGACGAGTCTTAAAGCTGTTTTACTGCATAATGGCAATGTTTTGCCATCCATTCCAGTTGGTTATGCAGTCCATATGAAGAAAACTTATGACAACATGAAACAACTTTTAAGGTGCATAAACTATGACCAACATCAGTGGCAGCTTTGTGGCGATTTGAAGGTTGTTGCTCTCTTGCTTGGTCTGCAGACTGGATACACAAAGTACTGCTGTTTTTTCTGCGAATGGGATAGTTGTGCAAGAGAGTCCCACTACATCAAGAAAGATTGGCCACTCCGACAGTCATTGGAACCATGGGAGGAAAAGTGTTCAGCATCCACCACTTGTTGAATCAAGGAAGATTTTGTTACCACCCTTACACATCAAGCTGGGACTGATGAAGAACTTTGTCAAGGCCATTGACAAAACACAAGCAGCTTTCAAGTATCTCCGTAGAAAATTTCCAAGATTAAGTGAAGCTAAGATAAAGGAAGGTGTGTTTGTTGGTCCTCAGATTCGTGAACTTCTTCGAGATGATGCATTTGACCATGCACTGCGTGGCAAGGAAAAGACGGCATGGAAAGCCTTCCAGTTAGTGGCAATAAATTTTCTCGGAAACAACAAGGCAGACAACTACAGGTTGTTGGTGGAAAACCTCCTCAAGGCATACAAAAGCCTTGGTTGCAACATGTCACTAAAGATACATTTTTTGCACTCTGATCTAGATTTTTTTTCCACTGAACTGCGGAGCAGTGAGCGATGAGCACGGCGAGCGATTTCACCAGGACATTGCAACGATGGAGAAACGCTATCAGGGCAAATGGAGCCCATCAATGCTTGCAGACTATTGCTGGACAGTGACAAGAGATGCTCCATTTAATGAATTCAAGAGACAAGCCAAGAAGCTCCGAGTAGAAACCGAATAGGACTAAACTATGTACATAATAGTTTTTTGCCTTTTGTTTCATAATAAATTTTATTTATATAACCCTTTTGCTGATTTTTAAAATGTGACATAAACAGGACAGTGAAATATTATCATGTAAAGCAACCATAAACACATGAAAAGACCTAGGTTTACAATTTATGATTAAAACTACTATCTACACAATATACATAGACATAAAATGTAAAAACTTAAATATCTTAGAAACAGTAGCCAATCAGTTGTTTTAATTGTCATATTTGAATTCAGCACATCAAAATACATAATAAATAGCACACTTTATTTCTGAAGCAGATGACTTCTCAAAAATTGTAGACCAGTGTTATCTGCCAAGTTGACAGCTTGAACCTAACCTCCTACCTGCTCAACTGGTCACTAAGCTGCTGTGTGGAAGGAGGTGGTGGGGAGAAGCAAATGGTGCGGAGGAGCAAACCCATCTTGGCTTACCTGGCTGTTGGGAAAATATTCTTTCCCAGTACCCAAGTAGGCAACTACAACAATGCCCACAGCAGACCACAAAACCCTGTCCTATCCTGATTCCATGAGTACAAGCTATTGATCCAGGCGAGAAGAGAGAACTCTGTCTGGAGGAATGTGGCCCTTTCTGGTCAGCCCCAAGCTCGCTGATGTCACTCCTCCTCACGGAAGTGTGTATGTGGGAACCCTTAAAGGAGCCCCTTTCTTCCCACTGACCAGACAAATCCCTCTGTCTTCGAAACTGAAGAATAATTTGTCTATTAAGACACTAAAATGTACACATGAATCATTTAATTCCCACACTTTAAGGAATTTTACTATATTTAGCAAATGGTCCTTAACTATAAATCAAAAGACAGTCTTTATACTTGTTTCCACTTGAACTTTCCTATGAGACAATATTTGCAACTTTGAAAATGTAGATTATTCTAGTTATATGACTTAAATAAGCTGCCTTACTAGTAGGTCTGTCAGCTACCTCTGAAGATAAACCCATGGTTGTCATCAGATTTAGATTTTCCCTCTACAAAAATAGGCTGACTAAACTAAAGTAGATAAGCCCCTGAAGTCTCTGGAGGTTACAGTGGACTGATTTTTCTGCTGAATGTTTTCCAGCAGTGATTTGTGGTTGCAAATCCTGGAGGATATGTTCCCTGAGTCTAAGGGGACCTTAGTGCAAGTCTTTTAAGATCATAGCATACAAGCATCTGGAATAATGTCCAGTCATTTCAATAATGACAGGGCTAGCTTGGACTGGAAATGCTGTACATCAGTTGTTGTCAACTAGGGGTCTGAGGCCCCCTGGGGGGCTGTGAGCAGGTGTATGGGGGGGTCGCCAAGCAGGGCCAGCATTAGTCGATGGGGCCCAAGGCAGAAAGCCATGCTGCTGACACATGGGGTTGAAGCCAGGGCCCTGAGTCACACCGCCCGAGGCTGAAGCCAAATCCTGAGCAATGTAGCTTCGAGGGAGCCCTGTGGCATGGTGCCCCAGGCTTGCCCTGCTTGCTACCCCCTAACACCTACCCTGGCTTTTATATGCAGAAAACCAGTTATTGTGGCGCAGTTGGGCTATGGAGTTTTTATAGCATGTTGGTGTGGGCCTCAGAAAGAAAAAGTTTGAGAACCCCCATTGTACATTTTTTATGAGAAAAGCCTATTTGCAGTCCAAGGGGCGGCCCTGCTGAAGTCTTTGAAACATTCTCCAGTGCTAGGAGGAATTATATGTTTCCAGACTTAGACCCTGATTCTAGAATAAGTTCTGTATGGCCAAACCCTTGCGTCATACATAGCACCATTAAATTGAATGGAATTCCACATGCATGTAAGGGTTTGCTGAACAGTTCTCATTGCAGAATCAGCTGTATTTGGCCCAGTTTTATTGCTAGGTAAATAAAATGTTAAAAATGTAAAGCCTGTCTACTAGTTTTTAAGAAGCAAATCAGGTATAAAGTGCTGCGTAAAAATGATTTTAAATTCAGACTCCTAACATTTCCATTAAAAAAAAAATGTATATAGGATATTCACTGTTTGTAAAGACTTCATTTCAGGAAGCACAAATTCTTTATCTGTTTTCTTTTTAAAGTTCCCTTATTTCAATAACTTTTCTAAGCATTATTTGTTTTGTGACAGCTTGCCATTTTAATTACTCAATAGAGAAAAGCTTCTAGTGAAGTTTTTCTTCTCTTTTGAGAGACAGAAGTGGGTATTAAGCTCTCTTCTGCTATGGGGGGGAGGGGAAAAAGGGGGAAAGAGAGAGAGAGAAACAAATCCAATCCCTTTCTGAAACAATGATTTTGCCAACGAAGTACCATTTAGTACCCTATTACATAGTACACTGCCCATAGTAGTGATTCTCGCCCTTTTCATACTTCAGATCAGTCTTGGTATCATCAATGTCAGCTAAATATTGTTTGTAAGGCTGACTGAAAGCTCATTGGAATCAGCGGCAAAAACTCTTATTGACTTCAGCGAGCTTTGGATCAGGCCCCAGAAAAGTTTAAAAGATAAAGAAATTGCTTTGCCCTCCTTAAAGCTGTGTTTTAGGTTGGTTTGTTTTTACCATTCCATAACTGAAGTAAGTTAATATTTGTATTTGAGTGTCACAACTAGTCTTGATGGCAGGGCTGTATTTATGGGTGTGGTAACCTTTATTTATTTATTTATTTATTTAAAGCACGGGTCTTGGATCATAGCAGTTGTTGGATCAACAACTAAATGAGTGAAGTATTTCCCCCCCCCCCATCAACACTGGAATTTGGTCAGTATAACTATGTCGCTCGGGGGTGTGGAAAATCCATGCCTCTGAGCAATGCAGTTATACTGACATAAATTCATAGTGTAGACTAGGGTTTATTCTTTTCATGGAGTATTCCTGTTTTGACAAAATTTTCATCAGGAAGTCTTCTCAGGTCCTGGATGGGATTTTGAGAGAGCAAAAATAGCCAATAATCCAGTGGTCAGTGCTCTGAATCAGAGAGAGTAGGCACTTGAACCTGCATCACCCTTATCCCATGTACGTGCTCTTAGCTGTTGGCTATTTTGAAGTGTGTGTATGTCTCTCTTTTTGCAAATAATTTTGAAAGGTCTAGTTGTTGTTCTAGTGTGGAAGAAAAACAAATGGCAAATTATTCATGAGACAACACTTTTGTTTTTCCAGCTAGCCCTAGTCGGTAGGTCACACAGAGAAGCAAAAGCTGTGACTTTAAATTGAGACTCAATGCATATAAACATAATTAGTAGTCTAATCCTTAAATATAACCTATGAAAAGTTTCTAACATAATTTCCTTGAAACACAGTACTATCAATTTCAAAGTGCTCTTAAATTAGAGGCAGGCAAGTTCAGACATGCTTAGGGAATTCTTGCCTAGTTATCTTGAAGTTAGTGCCAAATAATTCTTCCCCTGTAGTTATCTGTTCTTCAGTATTTCCCTTCTTTGGAGTCTGGGTTAACACAAAAAGGACATATGTCTTCAGAAGTTTATAGTTAAAGTTTTGGCCTGTTGTATGTCCCATAGACCCCTGCTTGCCATGATACGGGAAACCCCTACTAAGGATGGGATAGTTCAATTTGTCCACCAAATAATAAGTGTTAATATTAATCTTCTTATGAATATTTATTTTGATGTATTATAGCATAATAAATGTGCCCATGTATTACTGTGAGTGCCTTTTGACATTTTTAAAGAAATCAATAGAAGTAACACTAGCAGCAAACCCTGAGGGCTGGTCTACACTGGCAGCGTTAAAGTGCTTCTGCGGCAGCGCTTTAACATGTCTTATGTAGTCACGGCGCAGTGCTGGGAGAGAGCTCTCCCAGCGCTCTAAAGAAACCACCTCTAAGAGGGATGTAGCTCCCAGCGCTGGGTGCACTGTCTATACTGGCGCTTTAGAGCACTGAAACTTGCTGCTCTCGGGGGTGTTTTTTTTCACACCCCTGAGCGAGAAAGTTGCAGTGCTGTAAAGTGCCAGTGTAGACAAGCCCTGAGAAAAATCCTCCCAGAATATAGGCATTTCCCTTCCAATAGCCTTGTGCCACTGGAAGCATCTCACAAGGCCCTACCCAATCCAAAAGCTGAAACCAAAAGGTGGGCCTTAGCGTATATTTTTTAGGTCAACAATCTACATTTTTCAGGCCAAGGAAAGAAGCATGTCTCGGGCATGAAGATTTGCACTGGTGAACTTGTGAGTAGTTTAGCTGGAGTACGAAATCTTCTTGGTGGCTTGTAATACCCACTTCAAGGGTTCTTATATTGTAGCTGTTAAAAATTAACGTGAAAATATCACTTATAATTTGTTATTACCTCGTTGTTACTTGCTTGTGTTGTATGCTTGAATATGACCTTGACGGCCCACTGAAGTCAATAGTTTATTTTTAACATTTTACATCAGTTGGAGTAGGAATGGGTAATATTCCTCAGAAATCAAAACTGTAAGATTTTTTTAAAAAGTACTTATCTTACTTTGTCAGTTAAAGGGCTTGCAAGAACAGTGAGAGGTTATAGTAAGAGTTTACTGAAAACCCAGTTCACCCATACGTGAGGTTCTACTAATCCCAAAGGATCAGACACTTAACCCCGGGATCAATATGTGTTTCAGATCTGACCTTAGTAAACTAAATAATTTATTTTCTTTTATTACTAAATCTTTATTGAATGGTTAAAATATTATATACATTACAAAAGCTTGCAAGGTCCTTATATCAGATTTGTAGCAGTGATGGATGAATCTGCTGGCTTGTAAGAGTTTCTCTGGAATCATCCCAAAAGGTTAGACTCCAAATGCAGCTTAGATGTAGAGTCAGTTAGAGTCTTTCCGTGCATTTTCTTGGATGTTCAAGGAACTACACCTCTACCCCGATATAACACTGCCCTCGGGAGCCAAAATATCTTACCGCATGATAGGTGAAACCGCGTGCTATCAAACTTGCTTTGATCCGTCGGGGTGTGCAGCCCCCTTCTGGACTGTTTAAACCTTTTTTATAATTACATTAATAGTTTTTTTCTAACAAAGTTGATGCTCCAATAGCAGCAGGCAGCAAACATACATTGGCAGCCCATCCTGCACTTTCAATAACATTTTAGGCCAGATTTTCAGAAGAACTCAAGGCCAGTTTTCAAGTTATCAGCACCCACAGGGACAGGTTGTCAAGAACTTGGCTCCCATGTAGCCGCCTAAATTAGAGTTTGGTTGTCAAAAGTACTCAGCACCCAGCAGATCACATTGTGACTTTCCTATCTGGATTTTCAAAATAACGTGGCCCATTGGATGCTCAGAACTTCTGGAATTTTAACGATTTATTTTGGTGCTTTCATCAGAGCTGAGCTGTTCTAAAAATCTGACCCTAATTATGGGTGCTGAACTCTTTAGATAGTCTGGTCATTTGTATCCACTGGGGCCCTTTCCCTAACTAACTCCTGCACATGAACCTTCTCTTGGTATCAATGGGAGTTCTGTGTAAAGGTACAGGCAAGAACATGGCCTAAGATGCCGAATTCTGTACTCTTAAAATCAATCAATCACTGAGAAGTTGCTATATTTAAATATCCTATGCCATAACATATTCTGAAGTGATAGTTTTATTTCTAATTTCTTCCTGACACTTTCATATTTTGAGACGTTGTTGAAGAGACATTTACTTGTATTAACTTGTTTTTCAAAATAGGAAAACAGTATTTGGAAGGCCTATGCCTAGTCTAAGAATGTGTAAGAGGCCCTGTAATTTAGTCTATAGCTTTATCTTATATCACCAATTTTTTAAAGAAAGTGTTAATATGTTAGTATTGATGGGGGAAGAATCTTTGCAGCAATTAAGGTGTGCTCAGGTGAGGAGGGGCAGGATGGTTATCTTTGTACATCTCCCTAACTATTTGCTTCATTTGGGTAGAACAGTACATTCCTTAGTCTTGGGCTGACTCTGGGCAAGGTTCCTATGGACAGAAGACTTCCCCTAATGTTTGACAGTTGTGACATACCAGGGTACAATCCAGGCTAATGAGCAGTTGTCATCCCTACCCAGCAACACTGGGTGCCTTACAGTGCTTTGTTTGAAGTAGCTCCTACCTCAGCAGCTCACAAACAGCCTTTCAGCATGCAAGCCACACCCTGCATGTTTGTTTGTAACTGCCGCCAGCCAGCCACACCTGGGTTACGCTCTGGCTCTCACCAGCCTTGGTTATACTGCAGGGTCACCCCAACACACTCCCACTCTTAGATTTTCCTCTAGAGATGTATGTCCTGTACTGCCCAGCCCTCTCCTGGACAATACAAATTTATGTAAAGTCCATTATTTTTTAAAAAGGAACAATATGCACACAACTTGCCACCCCAAATGGAGTTTCCTAAACACTAAAATTAAAACACACTGGATTAGATAAAACAATAAAACAAGTTTATTAACTACAAAGAGATTTTAATTGAGTACAAATAATGAGGCATAAAAGTCAGAAATGGTTACAAGAAAAATAAAGATAAAATACAACTGGTGCCTAATTTAAACTATGTTAAATTCAAAACAATGTTTTCTCACCATGTGCTTTCAGCAGTCTTACTGACCAAACTTCTTAGGTCAGGTTCTCTTCTCCCAGAATCCAATTAATGCTTCCTTTGTCACTTCAGGTGCAGGGAGAAATAGAGGGGGCCTTGGGGTGTTTGTCCCTCCTTTTTATAGTTTGTCTCTCTCTTGAAAAACATTTCCAGCTGGAATACCAGAAGGCAAGGTGTAGGAGAAAGGGTGTTCCCTATTCCATTTTTCCTCACGTTTGAGCTTCATTTCTCTCCCTTCTTGATGATTCTGTTCCTTGCTTAAATGCAAATTGAGCAGAGCACACATGCCTTTAAGACCAACCTGTTTGCCAGCTTCAGTTGGGAATGTGTTAATAACACAACACCATAGAATCACAACGTTGCCACACATATTTTACCAGGACAATAATGACTAAAAAAGTATGAGTTTTCAGATGAAATCCTCACAAGGCATATTTTGTGCAAAAGATCATTACAATAGGGTGTAGACATGGGGTATTCTGTCAATGGTTCTGTGTATCATAGCTTTCATTGTAGGCCTGATGGACTTTGATAGCTGTGACCAGATCCATTTAGAACTTTGAAAATCAGCAGAGACCTTGAACTGAATTCTCTGTTCAAAAGGAAGGCAATGTAGAGAGCAAAGCATTGGAGTGATGTGTTCCTGGTGACCTGTGTTTCTGAGCCGACAAGCTGCTTTGTTTCAGGTGGAGCTTTTTCAGAGCCTTTTGAATTCATAACAATACAGAGAATTGCAGTAGTAGAGCCTACGTGTTACAGAAATGTGGATCACTGTGGCCAGATGTGAGTCCCATAGAGTCAGGGTCCAGTGAAATCTTCTGGGCAATCACAGATGACAATTAATTATTTTTGCCACCACTGTTATTTGAGCATCCAAATGCAATGCAGAGCCCAAGAGAACCCCCAAGACTGCAGACTAACTTAACAACTTAAGGAGAGATGTCTTTGAGGATGGAATTTCAGTGAAGGAACGGAGTTTTTCAAAGGACATCTCTGTACCACTGGCGGCATGTCAGTCTTGTCCAGGGACAATATACCTAATTCTAGAATAATGTAGATGTAAACATAATGTTTAATATATACACTGATTTTAGCTGTTGTATTTCTAATGAAAGATGCATGTACTTTGCTATGATGTTCTGTATAGATCAAGATATATGCATCTTTGTGATTACAAAGATTATTGTTCTCCCACTGACACAATATTTGATGCTCAATCTTAACTTTTTTTTTTTTTTTTTCAAATAAAGGCATATCTGTTTAATGACCATTACAAAAAGTCAATACCAGATTCAGGACACAAATGGAATATAGAAGCTATCTCATATTAGCATGATAGTCTTCAAGAAGTATCGTATGTTACAATAACTTTATCAGCCATACAAACCAGGCTTTTTAATTATTTCCAATAAAGTTTCCTGGCATATCTGAATTTAACAGAGTTTAATACTATTAAATTAAAATGTGATCATTTGTCTGAGACCTCATGTCTAGGTGATGTGTGTTGAAATCTCCAACTTTCATGATTTGATTGCTAGCTAGTACACTGCTGCCTGTCTTTTTTAATATTGTTATTATACTAGGAGTGATTTTGCATTTCTGAGACAGGTATTAGAAAATTTAGCTCAAAGAAGCTAATTAAACCAAATAAAACTCTTAACTGTTTTCCAGCAAAGCTTAATTTGTAGAATGCTGTGTTTAGCTTTTATCTGTAATTTATCACTGCAGCTTTGGGGGGATTTTTTAAATTAACAGAACTGTTTTTTACTGCTAATGCCACCAACACAATGTGTTACCAAAGAGAGAATCTCTCCATTTCATGGCATTTTTTTTCTGGCCTATGATAATTGCATCAAAATCACTTTGTTCTGAATATTTTTCATCATTATAACTGATTTATTAAACATGGACTCACCCTCATTCATAGAATCATAGAATATCAGTTTTGGAAGGGACCTCAGGAGGTTATCTAGTCCAACCCCCTGCTCAAAGAAGGACCAATCCCCAACTAAATCATCCCAGCCAGGGCTTTGTCAAGCCTGACCTTAAAAACCTCTAAGGAAGGAGATTCCACCACCTCCCTAGGTAACCCATTCCAGTGCTTCACCAACCTCCTAGTGAAAAAGTGTTTTCCTAATATCCAATCTAAAGCTCGCCCAGTGCAACTTGAGACCATTACTTCTTGTTCTTTGTTCCTTGTCATCTGCTACCACTGAGAACAGTCTAGATCCATCCTCTTTGGAACCCACTTTCAGGTAGCTGAAAGTAGCTATCAAATCCCCCCTCAGTCTTCTCTTCTGCAGACTAAACAATCCCAGTTCCCTTAGCCTCTCCTCATAAGTCATGTGCTCCAGCCCCCTAATCAGTTTTGTTGCCCTCCGCTGGACTCTTTCCAATTTTTCCATCTTTCTTGTAGTGTGGGGCCCCAAACTGGACACAGTACTCCAGATGAGGCCTCACCAATGTCGAATAGAGGGGAACGATCACATCCCTCGATCTGCTGGCAATGCCCCTACTTATACAGCCCAAAATGCCGTTAGCCTTCTTGGCAACAAGAGCATACTGTTGACTCATTTCCAGCTTCTCGTCCACTGTGACCCCTAGGTCCTTTTCTGCAGAACTGCTGCCGAGCCACTCGGTCCCTAGTCTGTAGCAGTGCATGGGATTCTTCTGTCCTAAGTGTAGGACTCTGCACTTGTCCTTGTTGAACCTCATCAGATTTCTTTTGGTCCAATCCTCCAATTTGTCTAGGTCCCTCTGTATCCTATCCCTACCCTCCAGTGTATCTACCACTCCTTCAAGTTTAGTGTTATCTGCAAACTTTCTGAGGGTGCAATCCACGCCATCCTCCAGATCATTAATGAAGATATTGGGACAAAACTGGCCCCCAGACCGACCCTTGGGGCACTCCGCTTGATACTGGCTACCAACTAGACATGGAGCCATTGATCACTACCCGTTGAGCCCGATGATCTAGACAGCTTTCCATCCACCTTATAGTCCATTAATCCAACCCATACTCCTTTAACTTGCTGGCAAGAATATTGTGGGAGACCGTATCAAAAGCTTTGCTAAAGTCAAGGAATAACACATCCACTGCTTTCCCCTCATTCACAGAGCCAGTTATCTCATCATAGAAGGCAATTAGGTTCGTCGGGCATGCCTTGCCCTTGGGGAATCCATGCTGACTGTTCCTGATCACTTTCCTCTCCTCTAAGTGCTTCAAAACTGATTCCTTGAGGACCCGCTTCATGATTTTTCCAGGGACTGAGGTGAGGCTGACTGGCCTATAGTTTCCCGTATTTTCCTTCTTCCCTTCTTTAAAGATGGGCACTACATTAGCCTTTTTCCAGTCATCCGGGACCTCCCCCAATCACCATGAGTTTTCAAAGATAATGGCCAATGGCTCTGCAATCACATCCGCCAACTCCTTTATCACCCTTGGATGCAGTGCATCCAGCCCCATGCACTTGTGCTCATCCAGCTTTTCTAAATAGTCCTGAACCACTACTTTCTCCACAGAGGGCTGGTCACCTCCTCCCCATGCTGTGCTGCCCAGTGCAGTAGTCTGGGAGCTGACCTTGTTTGTGAAAACAGAGGCAAAAAAAGCATTGAGTATATTAGCTTTTTCCACATCCTCTGTCACTAGTTTGCCATCCCCATTCAGTAAGGGGCCCACACTTTCCCTGACCACCTTCCTGTTGCTAACATACCTGTAGAAACCCTTCTTGTTACTCTTAACATCCCTTGCTAGCTGTAACTCCAAGTGTGATTTGGCCTTCCTGATTTCACTCATGCATGCCTGAGCAATATTTTTATACTCCTCCCTGGTCATTTGTCCAATCTTCCACTTCTTGTAAGCTTCGGGGTTTTTTTGGGTTTAAGATCTCCAAGGATTTCACTGTTAAGCCAAGCTGGTTACCTGACATATTTACTATTCTTTCTATACATAGGGATGGTTTGTTCCTGCAACCTCAATAAGGATTCTTTAAAATACAGCCAGCTCTCCTGGACTCCTTTGCCCTTCATGTTATTCTCCCAGGGGATCCAGCCCCTCAGTTCCCTGAGGGAGTAAAAGTCTGCTTTTCTGAAGTCTAGGGTCCATATTCTGCTGCTCTCCTTTCTTCCTTGTGTCTGGATCTTGAATCGACCATTTCATGGTCACTGCCTCCCAGGTTCTCATCCACTTTTGCTTCCCCTACTAATTCTTCCCTATTTGTGAGCAGCAGGTCAAGAAGAGCTCTGCCCCTAGTTGGTTCCTCCAGCACTTGCACCAGGAAATTGTCCCCTACATTTTCCAGAAACTTCCTGGATTATCTGTGCACTGCTATATTGCTCTCCCAGCAGATATCAGGGTGATTGAAGTCCCCTATGAGAACCAGGGCCTGCGATCTAGTAACTTCTGTTAGTTGCCTGAAGAAAGCCTCGTCCACCTCATCCCCCTGGTCTGGTGGTCTATAGCAGACTCCCACCACGACATCACCCTTGTTGCTCACATTTCTAAACTTAATCCAGAGAATCTCAGGTTTTTCTGAAGTTTCATCCTGGAGCTCTGAGCAGTCATACTGCTCTCTTACATACAATGCAACTCCCCCGCTTTTTCTGCCCTGCCTGTCCTTCCTGAATAGTTTATATCCATCCATGATAGTACTCCAGTCATGTGAGTTATCCCACCAAGTCTCTGCTATTCCAATCACATCATAATTCCTTGATTGTGCCAGGACTTCCAGTTCTTCCTGCTTGTTTCCCAGGATTCTTGCATTTGTGTATAGGCACTTAAGATAACTCGCTGATCGTCCTGTTTTCTCAGTGTGAGGCAGGAGTCCTCCCCTCTTGCACTCTCCTGCTTGTGCTTCCTCCTGGTATCCCAGTTCCCCACTTATCTCAGGGTTTTGGTCTCCTTCCACTGGTGACCCTAGTTTAAAGCCCTCCTCACTAGGTTAGCCAGCCTGCTTGCAAAGATGCTCTTTCCTCTCTTCGTTAGGTAGAATGAGGCTAAATCTTAACAAACATAGGTCCTTAAAAGGCATTGAAACTTGTTGCATTTTCTTAAAAGAAAAAAAAATGTGATTCCAGGTGCTTGGTGTCTCCCCCTCCCCCATAACTCTAATCTCACTATAGAAGTATTCATATATTTTTATCTAACATATGGAGCATGTGAAGAAACAGAATAATATGTATACTGTTGTATTTCTCTTGTATGTAATGTAGGCCACAGCAGGGGGTACACTTACTTGGAAATGATTACAGGATTGGGGCAATTATATACACCCCAGAGTACATGATAATAAAAGTTCTGGGTGAAATCCTGGTCCCCTTATGTCAATGGGAGATTTGCTATTGGCTTCAGTGGGTCCAGGATTTAACCCAGTTTTAATTTTTGAGTTTTCTAGTGGTTTCAAATTGGTTACAGTATGTTTGTTTGGCAGTCTTCATATTTCACTACTAATTTTCTTATTTTAAAAATTGTTGTGGTTGAGAAACTTCCAAGCTTCCTATTGGGGGTTCTTTTGGGGGAAATATGTTTGTTTTTAGGATTGTCAATACTATTTTTGCTCTGTTTGTCTTTTACTTTTCTACTGCCTTTATTACAGTATTTTCAAAGTTCCCAATGTGCTTAGTGCAGCAAACATACTGTAGCAGCTGAACAGATACTGCAACACACATTGCTGAACACTTTATAATGCAGGATTGCAGGTGGATGTGTTTTAAGATAGAGGCTGGGGGTCTAGATTTGAAAGTGGTTTTTTTTTCCATTGAGGTTTGCTGTCCTTCATTGGTTCTAGAGGTAGGTGCTGCTGTCTTAGGTGTGGGGCTGCATTAAAAAGTTGGCTGATTTTTTGACAATGTGGACTTGCCTCATTCCTTCAGGTACTCCAAATATTACAGTTTAAAAAAATGTGAAGCAATGTAATGATCTGTTATTTTCTGCTTACTACATTCCACTGGCTAATCTAAAGATTTCAGTTCCACATATGAGTGAGTGGAGATTTGACATATGGTATTTTTATCATTTGATAGGTAACTATGAAAGGGGTTAGTTGTTTACAACAGCGTTAATGGAACAAGTATCGTAGCTGTATGCCACTTTCTTTGCAAACTTACAAACGGAAGTGTTAACAAGCACTTGTGTGTGCCTGTATGTTGGAGGAAGAGGGGAACAGGTCAGCACTTTGGGAGTAATCTGTATTTATTTGAATTTTAAAATATAGTCAGACAACCAGTACTCCAGATGTCTATCTCAGAAATTACAATCAAAAATATAAACAAAGAACCACGCATAAATTCAGTCACTCCAACCCACCCCCTTCTCCACATCCTTAGAGAAGAGAGGGAAAACCATAGGCTTTGCCGTGTGTCTGGAAGGTTAACAAATCTGGGCTGTGGCAGATCAAAGGAGGGGGAGTGACTTTCAAAATTGGTACGGTGTATGCGTGGGATACAAGGGGAATTCCTAGAATACTTTTTTTCTTTTCTTAAATTCACCTATAACTAAAGCTGTCTGTCTGGAAAACATTCCTAATGGTGAGTTCTATGCACTGTAGAATAGTCTCCCACAGCAAATGATGGAAGACCTTGCGTTTCATTCATTTTAATACTGGCTTAGATACCAAGCCTCTACTGTTGGATATGGACCCAATAGAAATTTTCATTTTCCAAGAAAACAAAGCAACTGATCTGCTTCCAGAACAGATATGTAGATATATAATGCTGCCTTCCACTGCAGCGCATGCATTTAGAACACCAGCTGTCTATCAATACTCCGCTTCTCCACTGATACTGTAAATCTCAACATCTGGTTTACATCAGTCCGCATCCACAATCAAAACTACGTTACTATCAGCACACAAATGAAGAACAATTTGGAAATGCTGAGCACAGAACTTGGAGAATATTTAGTGTACCCACATTTTGACCATGGCAAAAGCAGCTGATAGGTCTGAGGAACATTCAAGAAATAAGCTGTGTTGGCAGGTGACAGAGGAGACGATTGAATAATTCAGGGTTTAGGAGAGAAAAGATAAAATAAGAGGAATATAATGAATACTTTTAGACCCAAAACACTGTACAAAAATACTTAAATTTAAAAAAAAAACACTACTAAATGTTTCTCTCATTTTTATATTCCAAACAACTTAAGTTTTGAACTAAGATCCTAAAATCCAAATTGCATCTGAAACTCTGTCCATGAAACTTAAACCCAATTCTGGTTCCCTTGCTAAATCAATGAGCTCTGAAAACAGGTAACAGGTTGTCCAAGCTGGGACCACTAGAATTATTCATGCTGCTCCTTGACTTGCTTTGCAGAGAATATGAGACAAAAAAGGAAGGGTTACTAAAAAGGAACCCTAACTTAGCAGGAAGGGTTCCAGCAGAAATTCATGATCCCTGTCATTTGCCATTCTCTGAAGAAAATAGTTCTGTTTGAGATTGACTCTATTTCCAAAGGGTTTGTTCAAGAAGCCACAGACTGGCCTTAGCACTAGGAGCTCAGCTTACCCACCAATATAATACTTTATTTTATACTTAATATAAAGTAGACTTGAATTAAGTCCAAAGGGGAATAGAGGGATGGAGCTATAGGGAAGAACAGCTACATTTACTAATCTTATCAGCGACTAAGGGGCATGGCAGCTCAGCAAAAGAGAGGAACCAAGCCATGGTTATTGGCATTTATATATCCTCTATTTGAGAACATCTGGGCCTGCACGAGTGCCTTCCAACCCCAACAATTAAATATTCTTGAATAAAAACAATGAGGAGTCCTTGTGGCATCTTAGAGACTAACACATTTATTTGGGCATAAGCTTTCGTTGGCTAAAACCCACTTCATCAGATGCATGGAAAATACAGTAGGTAGGTATAAATACACAGCACATGAAAAGATGGGAGTTGCCTTACCAAGTGTGGGGGGGTCAGTGCTAACAAGGCCAATTCAATTAGCGTGGATGTGACCCATTTCCAACAGTTGACAAGAAGAGGTATTAACAGAGGGGAAATTACTTTTTGTAGTGACTCAGCCACTCCCAGTCTTTATTCAGGCCTAATTTGATGGTGTCATGGTTCTGTCCTGTCAGCTGCCCACAAGAACTTGAGCTAAATCAAAAGTAGGGAACTTCAGAGGCAATTCATGCAGGGGAAGGGAACTTTAGTATTGACAGCAGGCTGGAGAGTGGTAGAGATCAGTTACAAAAGAAGGATCCTTCAAAGTAATCAGCTTAAGGAAGAGTCCAGTTAGGAAGAGTTCAAACATATATTTGTAGCCGCTATAGTATTTTCCCATGGTTTCCCCTAAATTCCTGGCTGTGGTTCTATTTAGAACAACATGTTCTAAACATTTCTTTGAAATATATAATGAAGCTGCAACAAAAGCATGTATCATCGTGGGGAGATGAGATAACAATAACTAAAATTCTAACCTCTCTTAGAAAACCCAGTCATCCTTCATATCTACAGCTGAAAACATTGAATAGAGAACTCAAGGGACATGATTTCCAATTTCCAAAACAAATACAAAATTCTTAACACATTAAAGAGCCAAACTGTTCCTGCCCCTTGTGCATAGGGGTGGGGAAGATACAAAGAATGCTCTTCTTTGTGTTAACCTCCCCCATGCAAGGAATTTGCACAGTTGCAGGGACTGCTCCCAGGTGGCACCTCATAGAGGATGAACAAACCCAATATAGAGAAGAAGAGGTGAGACCATCTTCACGAAAGCAGTATATTGTGTATAATTCCACGGCCTTCTATGCAATCCTGTTCCTCAGACACACAATTTGTCCCAATTAATGTTGCATATGCCAACCATATTGTCAGCTTTCTCTGGTTCTCCCCATGAATATCTCCTGAATATTTCCAAGTTTGGGCCTTGTTGCAGAGCAGCTGGAACTGAAGGTCATTGTTGTTCCATTAGTCTTTCCTCTTCCTCTCTATCAATTTAATTAGCATGTTAATCATAATTATTGTGTAGCTTTATATGTAAATTTAAAAATAAACTATTCTGACCACCAACTTATTGCTGCTTGTTATATGAATTCTGGTAAAACCTGCAGCGTACACACATACACACACACACACACACACACACACACATATACACAGTTGACAATCTTGAAGATCCCATTGAAGTTGGGGCAAAGATCTGAATATAAAATGTTCATACCTGAACAAGGAATGGGTTTCTGAGCAGGAGGATTTTGCTTTGCAATGAAAATGAACACTGGTCTCACTTGAGTTTGGCAAACTGAGAAGGTGCAGGATTAGAGCAGGATGTACTACTTTTTATATCTTTTTGAAAAAAGTGCATATCCAGCTTTTACATGGGGTTTATGTTGATGCAGCTTCCCCATATTTCCTTTGAGCACTGTATGTGGGGTTTGCATAAGTGTAACTACACTGGTATAAGTATTTCTAATGCAGACAGGGCCATATGGTTAAAACTGACTTCTGTGTACAGTAAACTGCTTTAAAATACAAATTAACTGCATAGTGCATTTAAATTTAGGCAATACTTCTCCAAAACGACAGTCATAGTGATATTTCTCAGTACTTTCCTAGAAAGTAGTCAAGACTCTAGTAAAGTCAGATCTCTTTCTTTCTTTCTTTCTTTCTTTCGCTTCCTGCACTTCTGAGATGTTGAATCTAAGTGAATAAATGCTTCAAACTGTCTGTTTTCTCACACAAAAAGGGAAAACAAAGGAAGCTAATGAAGCAGTTTGCCGCCAGCTGTAGAATGTTATTTAATGAAAACATTTTTTTGAGCCTGGCCAATCTGGAGGGTGGTGGTGGAGAGTTGCAGTTAGAGGGAAGGATGAGAAATACGTTTAAATTGCAAGGGACTTCTTTTGTTTTTCTTTTAGCCTTTTGCAGCAGCGTATTGTAATAAAACATACCAAACCCGCGAACAAACCGCAGAAATTGGGCTTGTTTTTGGTTTAATTGGCTTGTGAGTTGCTTGTTGGCTAGATTTTGGCTTGTAGCTTGTTGCTTCTTTTTTTTTGATCGGCTCCCGGCAAGCAGTGGTAAAGGGGGCAGAGAGTCAGGGGTGCACAGCAGGCCCACCACAGTCCCCGACTGCATGCCCGGGAGATCTAGTCATATAGAGTGCTGGGGTTTCTAGGGATTGGCGTGTTTTGGCCTTGTTTTGAAATGGGATCAGCTTGATTTTTGGCTTATTGTGAAAGCCGGGGTGCTTATTTACTGTGTGAAAGTTGACAACTGTGATTGTAATGCTTGCTCATAAATACGTTCACGTTTCTTCAAGTGATTATGCTAGTAAAGACTCTTTCAATAATCACCTACGCTTAGGCAAAACTGCCAGCTAGGGGTTTCTTAAATGGATCCGGCAGCAGAAAGGGAGCCCAAGTTTAAGAATATACACAATTGTCTACTTTCATGTTTTTCCTTCTATAGCTTAAACTAAGTTTTGTGTTCCTCTAAAACTTAGTCATTACATGTTTCCCATATAGCTGGAAGACTATATCCCTGAAAATGACACAGTTCAGGTTAAAGGGGTCTGAAATCCATGCCCTTTATGAAAGAGAATCTTGAGTAGGCTCTTTTCACCCTTTCTTCATTACCTCTTCTTCTTAATGGTTGAAGATTGTTTGACTTGTACTGGCATGTTTTTGAAAATATGAAAAAGTTAAAAAATGTTATTTTAAAAGAAGGCCATTTTTCAGAAGAAAATAAGTTGAATTCAAAAAATTTAACCAACTGGAAATAAACTGCCTGTTACTTTCTCCAATAAATGTGGATGGTCTAAGGATGAAATGGGTTGCCATTTCTGTGACATTTTGCTGCAGAAGCCACAGGTCAAACGTGGCAGATTTCTGAAAGTATAGCAACAAAAGGAAAATTACTAAGGTTTTAATGGAAATTGATCTATGCAGTGGACAGTGCAACATCATTTTGTCATTTAATTTTAAATTCTGTCTAAAGGTATTTTTAAAGGAAAATGGTGACATGGATTTAAATTGGCATTTCTGTATGTAACAACATGGTTGTTGGACTAGAAAAAAGACCTTTTAAGGATAGGCTATTTCTTTGAAAGTAGCATGCAAATATAGGAAACTAGCAGATTTGAACCAGCTTTGAAATGAAGTTAATTATATGGATTATCTTCGTCAACCCAATGTCAGTGAAACTAATGATTCCAAAGGTCTTTAATGCAATTTTTAATGGCATCCTACATTTTGATGGTAGTCTAATGGCATTTATCTCCCTATGTTTTCTCCACAGATACCACAACGTATTCCACTGAGCGATCTGAGCACTTTAAGCCATGCAAAGACAAGGATCTTGCATACTGTCTCAATGATGGGGAATGCTTTGTGATTGAAACCTTAACAGGATCACACAAACACTGCCGGTAAGTCACTGCACCAAATGTTTTGGCAAAAAACTTGCAAAAAGATTTGGTAATATCCAAGGATACAACATTCACAAAATAAATATATTGACCTAGAATCACATGTACATATACAAATTAGTGGAAAATACAGATGATTGGGTCTGTCTTGCTTCATTTTTCTAATCTGTAGTGTTATTTTTGTAGGAATAAAGTAGGGAAAGAAGAAGAAATGCTTTGATTGGCAGCATTGATGAGAATAATTCTTAATATCGTAGTGTTTTCCAAAATGACAATCCAGTCCTGATACAGAAATTTATTTTTATTCATACAATTTTAAGCAATTACCTTAACTTGATGTTTTAAATTATCAGTTTCCATGTATTTGAATAGTCAGATCAGTATTTTGATGATAGTGCTCAACTAGGGAAAAAGAAGCTGTATTCGTGGATTTAAAGGATTAACAGTTGTTATATCTAACTGTGCACTATAGAAAAGGGTGGTGGAGCTGTCATGAAGCTTATGTGCATTTTGACTCCTTTACTCTTACTTGTCTGTTACCTTTCAGGTGCTCTATAGAAATTATGTAATATTTGAATTAGGAAGCGATTTTAAAGATTGCTGAAAAAGTGATCTGTAATAATAAATATTATCAGAGATTCTGGTCAATGTAAGTGGGGCAGGGGAAAGAGCACAAATCCTTTGTTAACTCTGTCCTCAAAATGAAAACAAATGAGAAAATAATGCAGACTGTTGTGTTTTTGTTTTTAAATATCCAAATATTTTAAAAATAGAATCTGTCTGAAACAGGATCAGATAAATAGAACATTCAAATCCTCCTTTTTGGACACTTTAATTGGCATACAGTACAGGCATATAAAATGGATATTTACAAGCGTAAATGCCAAACTGAGACATCCATGTATGACAGAAAGCTGTGGTAACATTTTCAAAAGCACCTACATAACTTGGAGACTAAGGCTCAGATTTTTAAAGGTATTTAGGCATTCCTGCACTTAGCATTGCAACACCTAACTGATTTAGGAGCCTAAATATAAATTGGACACTTAAGACCTGAAGTCCCACTGACTTTCAATGAGATTTAGGTTTGTAAGGCCCTAAATCATCTAGGTGCTTTTGAAAATTTCACCCCTCTTCTTTGAGTGCCCATGTTTGAAAGTTGGGCTGTTAAAGGTTAATGCACCAATCAAATTATCAGAAAAATATCCCTCAAAGCTTTTTATGTTTAGTGTTGCGCTGGTAATTTGTTTTTCCTTTCAATTTGTATATGCTTCAGTGATCATTCATCTCTCTCCATTATTTACTCTTCTCATATGGCACATTTATTAAATTAATTATTCTGAATCATGAAGCGTGGAAAATGATGACATCTCCTCACCAAACCATCATAAAATTTTATAACTATTTTTAAAAATTGTTTTATGAAGGCAAGTAAGTGATTTGTACCCTTCATTTGGAAACTAATAAAACTACAGTGTAGGGAATCTGTATTTTTCATTTTCTGTGGAGGCAGATTAAACAAAACCAACAGAAAATAAGCAAGTGGAAGTTAATATAGTCCTTGTTAGCCAGCTCATAAGATTCATTTCTGTCAACAGATATTTGGCACAGTCTATTTTTGTAATTGTATATAGGTTATATTGATTAAATACTATCAGGAATAAATATTGACAATGAACTGCTATTTTCTTTGTTCCACTTTCAAGGTCTTTCACTTTGCTTGTCCTCACCAAGTTCCTGCTTATTCACTGTGGCCATAATGTCACTTAAATAGTGGTTCTCTCAGAATAATGATCCAGCATTGGTACTGCAGCTTTCCTGATACTGATACACCATTACAGAAAACCATTATTTCACGTTGTTGTTTCTCACATGAATAAGAATCACTGGCTGGTCCATTCAGGCTTCTGGCCATGACATATGAGAGACAGAATATTGAGTTATTCATCATTCTGTGGGCGGGATGTCTTCACCTTCCTTCTTCTCCTGCATTGCTTTTCCCACAGAAAAAAAGTGCATGTCACACAGTTTATAAGACTCAAGGGAAATGCTGTAATGAAACAAACTTTAATAGTTCTCTCAACAATTATGAAAGATTTTGAGCAAGATGCTTGACCATCCCAGCTCTGCCATTATGCCACTGGCAGCACAAAAGGAGTTTTAAACTTTCCTACATGGGCAGCTGGGGATTCCGTCAGCATGGGGGAATCCATGAGCTGAGAGAAGCCATCATAGTACCTCTATACCACCCCTCCCAATCCACACTGGATTAGGGAGCAAAAGAATGCATGGCTAGAGAATGCTACACACTGTCAATCCCTGCTGACATAACTTTTCCTTTGGGGTCTGCTGCAAACTGGCAAATTTAAAGCAGCATTCGGGCTGCTCTAATTGTCAGGGACTGATCTGAACTTCCAGAAATGGGGTAGGAAGGTGGCTGAAAGCCACTGTTGCTGTGATACACCAGAGGAACTGAAAATAGAACTCCATATGTGTATCTTCTACTTAGAGAATGATCTCAAAAAACCCCTGACCCTGTTTGGCACCGCAAGGTATGCAAGAATTTAGGCTCATTCCTAGTTATATAATACTATGATGTATTAGCTCACTCTTCAACTAAAATAGAGAATGGTAGAAAACTGAGTGATTTCAAAAGCTATGTTTGGTTGAAATTTTAACTTGTGCCAATACTTATATAGAAATTTGTATGAGGAGGAAAACCCACCAAGTTTCTCTTGGATTCTCACATCCATTCATAAACAAGGATGCATTTTGTGCTTGTTTTGCATTCTATTTTCAAATGTGTGTGTTTAGTGTTCAGAAATATTAAGGTATGATAGCATTAGCCTGCCCATGAATAGTGTAGACTGGCACTAGAAAAAACTTCTCAGACATAGCTATTCCCTGGGCTGAAGTGTGCTTTCTGAATAGGGATGCTTTTTCTTAAAACTGAAATCTTAAGTTGTAAATTTAGAGGTAGCACAAACTTATAACATTGTCGGTTTTTTTAATAACTGATTTTTGCAAACGGCTTCATTTGCTGAATCTGTGATAAGGTTATCTGTGTATCCGTTAATACAATAATGGGTCAATTGTTGAGCAATGAACATGCCAGTATCTGACTGTATACAAACCAAGTTAAAGGAAGACTCTGGTGTCTGAAATAATGTTTTCTGTGTCTTCCTTTGAAATAAGGTTTTATTTTAGAGAATATTTGTAGCTCTCAAGCCCCTATCTTCTGGGTTAAGTTATTTTTTTTTTCTGCCTTATCTTTTGCCCAACTCTCAGTAAGGACTGGAAAAAGGAAAGGTCCTGATGGTTCCTTTCCATAGAAATAAACTCAAGGAGGAGAGGAACCCCCAAACCCAACAAAGGAAAAGGTTTGATGCTTTATAGAATGGGCCGAGGTTGTTGGCTGGAACCCTTGCAGAAACTAAGGATATAGGGAGAGAGAATTCTAGTGCCATCTCTGTAGATCTCAAAGCATTTTCAAAGAGATGCAGTCCTTGTGCACTGTCTCCTTCCCAACCTCTGTTTTGGCTCACTCTCCAGATTTGCACACTGCCCCTTTTTAAATGTAGAAGAAGCTGCTGTATTATCTCCAGTACACAGGTACCATGGTGGAGTGGGTGGGTGGGTGAGTGTGTAAAAATATAAACATAGGCAATCTCCAAAATCTGCCTGGTCCTCACACGTGTGTGCCACCTAGTGACTGCTCCTCATCTTGATTATACAGTAGTCATTACCAAGCACCAACATTTGGATCATTTTTTTTTTTTCAGTGGAGAATAAAGAGGCTGTCTAGATTAGGTGACTGCATTGTATTGAATGTTAATTTCTAGTGTGTTCATTAATATTTAAATTGTATGTTTTAACATTATTTTCATATTGATTCTCTGTATTTTGAAGATTATGTGCATGTGGGGAAGCAGCAGAATTGACAAAGACAGTTGATATGACAACTAGCTTAAATTCAAATATTCTAAATATAGTATACAGTTAGAACAGGCTCTTCATAATTGTTGTACATTTTATAACAGCTGGGAGCCCATGAAGGAACAGCATTCACCACTGCACAGTAATGGATGGAATGCAACTGTAATAGCCATATGGAGTTAAATGGAAGCAAAATAATACTGTAGAACTAAATTCAATTTTTAAAAAGTCCATCTTGATCACTATTAAAGCCCAGGAGAGGATTTAAAAGCCCCTAGAATAGTGGTTTTTTTTAAGCGTGAAAATGTGCAGATGTGTTATATTGGACAAACTCTGATCATTTTGGAAATAAACTAGGACCTAAGCTATTGTAAAACTGCAGATTAGAGAGACTTTTTTAAAAAGTGGGATAGACTATGTACAATCCATACAAAAAACATTGATGAGTTGTATATGTGAATGTACAGACAGAAAAATACTGCAAAATACAAGAGGGTCAGTTTGGATTACCCAGGTTGTCTTTTCTAGACACTGCTAACTTTGATCATATGAGAATTTTCAAAGCAAATTAACATGAGCAATTGAGTCCTGCTGCATTGTATCCGATGTAGAAATTGTGTGGCATAGGTAGAAGCATGGTCATTTTCCTCTTCACACTGATTTTATGAGAATTATTTGGTTTTGAACAAGATGGTCTCACCCAGCCCCCCCATTCAATTTAGATTGTGAGTTTTAGGTTCCATCTCATCCACAGTCTCCAGGAATTTCCATCCAAACTGGAAATCGCACCTGGTTTTGATGTAAAACAATAATTAGCACGTGTTAACTCAAAAGTGAGCCCAGGGTTGCCCAATGGTTCACCGGAAAGGTTTGAAACCTGCAGGTGATAGTCTTAAATTCCAGCTTGAAACACAACTCAGAACTAGGTGATTGTGATTTTTTTGCACTGCTACAATTGTGATCCAGCTGTATAATCTGCTATTGATGAGTTAGCAGAAAAAAATCCAAAAGACAATGGTTTAAACAAGTACTGAGCATGACCTGTGGCAAGTGTACTTCAGCATGAACTGAAAAACTAGAAGGATAAAGAGCAGTCTGTGTGAAAAAACTTTCTCAGTTTCTGTTAAACAACTTGTCATCTGATCGAGGATTTTAGCATCTAATTTAATGGTCTTTTACAATATCTGCTACCCTCTTCTGTATGACTCCCATTGTATATTACACACCATAAAATGATACTAGATTTTTCCAACATATAAGTGAAATCTGAAAATATATTATTGAATAGCATTGAGTAAACAAATATTTTATTGGTGTCACAATATTGCAAGGTTAGTTTCATTCAAGCAAAATACATTATACTAAGTTGACAACCTTAAGTAAAAACACAAGGATTTAGAAAAGAAAGCAAGCTATGCCATGAAAACCATTGGTTTGTGAATATATCTGTAGTACATTGCTTAAATGTAAGTAGTTACAAACATCATCAGCTTGAATGTTTCAGTGTTTACTTTAGAAAAACTCACGTGGAATTGAAATATCATATTAAGTTTTTCCAGACTATTATTATACCACTTGTAATACGGATATTATATCACATCATTGTGGCCCCCATTCTGCAAAGCTCTTAAGCATGTGTTTAACTTTCAAAATTAAAATTAAAATTGACTTCAGTGAGGCCACTTATGTGCTTAAAGATAATCATGCCTTAAATGCTTTGCTGAACTAGGGTCTAAGAACCAGATTCTGTCCAGAACATCATATGTGTATACAACTCAAACAGAAGTCATGAGAGCTGTGTGCGCCTATCCAACGGCAGAATTGTTTCTGAAATGATATCACCAAGAGTGTTAGTAAAACAAAACAAATAAACAAAACCTGATAAAAGGCATGTAAACAGATTATGTTCATAACCCCACAATTTGGCCTACTTTTTTGGTTTTCTAAGTTCATGCAATTCTGCGAGTTTGTTTGTTGACAGATGTTTTATTTAGAGTTGGGCTTGAACCAGAATCTCAAATCCAGAATCCTCACTTCAGCTCTCTTCTCCAGCCTATTGCCCTTGAATTTTTGATTTGGAGTTAGAAAGCTTTAACTCTACAGATCTATCATAAACATTTTGGTCCATTGTAGATATGAAATGGGAAGGGACCTGATTTCTAGACCCAGTCATGATGGGACTCAAGAGGGTAGAAATATCCCAACACTCTCAACCTTGTGAGTTTTCTGTTATTCAAGAGGGTGGAAATAAATTCTGCTCTCATCAAATCTTACAAGATTATTGCCATTTGGGGCAGAGATTTCACAAGATCAGCACGTGAGATTTGGAGATCATTTGACCAGAACCCTAAACCTAGTTTAGATTTGGAACCAAATTCTGTACCCATACCTAAATTTGACCTGGATAATAACACTGCCTCCTGCGCACCTTATGTTTTCAATATCTTTTTCTTAATATTAAACTAAAACAAAATAAACAAAGCCAGCAGACTAACTCTTGCAAGTAAACTTACCAAATCAACAAATACATGTGGCAGGGGAAAAAAAAACAGTAACAAATTTCATTTCAGACTTAAATATATGTATTAAAAAGTAAAAATAACTGAAATTATATAAAAAAAGTCTTGACTATCCTTTTTGACATGGTAATACAGACATGCATGTTGCATATATTTAAGCAGCATCATGAATAAAGTGCACTCAATTTATGCTGTTATATTAGCTATCAGAATTTAGCATGTTCTTAATATAGAAAAACCTGAGAATTTAGATATATGTGTATAATCTTAACAATCTTTCATCCTGGAGGAGTTCCTCTATGAATTACTCCATTTACGTGGTGTTTGGTTCCCTCAGGATCTACTATAAAATATTTCTGTTTGAAAAATATGTATCCGAGCTGGAGAAGAACATGAAATATGAAATCATATTCAAGCTCCTCCCACAAGTCTACTGTTCAATTCAGGATCATATGTATGCATCTTTATGCTTCAGTTCAGGAAGCAATTGGAGGAAATATTCAAAGATATAAATGGGAGTTAGGTGCCTATCTGCCCTTTGTGCAATTTGAAAAACTCACTCTTAAGCACATGCTTAAGACACAATGATGGTAATGGGACTTAAAATGTGATTAAAGTTAAGCATATGCTTAAGCAGTTTCCTGAATCTTGAATGGCCATAAACAAGGGGCAAATGACAATTACTGATACTGATGCTAAAACTTCCTGCTAACTGTCCACTACTTCCTCCTCCACACCCTCTTACTCTGGTGTTTGTTTCACACATGCACATACACCTCTCACTGTTACATCTTTGGTGAGATGCTGGCTCCACTGAAATCAGTGGCAAAATGCCCATTGATTGCAGTGGGGCCAGAATTTTGTGCAACATTAATATTGTTTGGAAGGAAAAACCTGACTCACATCAGTCTGTCAGAATTTTGGGGCAAAACCACAGCTCTTTTCAATTTAGAAAAAGCAACAAAATTGCTGCCTTCTACTAAAAGATATTTCCTTCCCCCTAGGTATTACGTTCAGTATTCATAGTGTCTAGAGCTTTATGTAATGGAGTAATTTTACTTTCCACTGAGCACCTTCAGCAGATCAGATTTTGTTAATGATTTCCCTTTGGACAACTTTGTTTACTAAACTGTTTAATTTTTTGAATCCCTTCCTATTTTTGTAAGCGCTGAAGCTTGCACACATGGTTCATCTTATGAATCACCAATGAAGGTGCAATTTTGCAATCAAAGGATTAAAGACACAGCATTGTACAAATAAAATGGATGCCTACATATTTTAATTCCTCATTTGGATAGTTCAATTGATTTAAACTGTGTGCCACACAGACGGGAAATAAAAGTCAAAGTCCATTATTATTGTTTGAAATATTCAAATTAATATTCCCCAAAGCCCTGATGAACATATAGATGAGGAAATAAATGCTGTATACACATAAAAAGGGCTCAATTTTATTAAAACACACAATAAGAACATGTGTATATATAACAGTTGCCAAATGAAATCATTATATCCTTAATACCTGAACAGAGTATTTCCCCCAAACACAGGGGACTATCAGCGTCCAGGACAATTGATAATCCAATCCAATGAGTCCATGAATAGTTTGACTGAAACCTGCAAGGACACCATATGTGACATTTTGAAGGGGCCTGATCCAATTCCCACTGAAGTCAGTGTGAGCCTTTAGACTGAAATATGATGTGGATCAGCATCTGGGTTGTACAATGAGCCACTGCCCTGATGCTTCAGCATGGTCTTACAGGGGAGGGCAGAGGAGACATCCCACAAGCATACCTGCCAACTGAGCAGGTGAGGGAGGCTTTCCTTATGAATGCTAATGATCCCTGGTTCTCCTGGCTGTGGATGTGATTGGGGAAGTAAGAAAACAATACTACTTTAAAATTGGCTCATCCCACATTGGCAGGGACTATCTGCTGCTGGTATAAATCAGTCTCTGACCTTATTCTCACATCTGCAGGGACTGAAGGTATTTCTTTATCCATCTTCCAGTAATCCAAGTCCGAGTGTTGGTTAAAGCCATCGTGTCTGAGGGTACATCTACACTACAGCGGGGAGTCGATTTAAGATACGCAAATTCAGCTACGTGAATAGCGTAGCTGAATTCGACGTATCGCAGCCGACTTACCCCGTTGTGAGGACGGCGGCAAAATCGACTTCTGCGGCTTTTTGTCGGCGGCGCTTACTACCACCTCCGCTGGTGGAGTTAGAGCGCCGATTCGGGGATCGATTGTCGCGTCCCGACGGGACGCGATAAATCGATCCCCGAGAAGTCGATTTCTACCCGCCGATTCAGGCGGGTAGTATAGACCAGACCTGAGTGACACATGCCCACTGATAGAGATGAATCAAGCCCATGCTGTGTAGAACATATCAACTTTCTTCCTGAAATGCTGGCTAGATCCAGTTTGTTTATCAAAGAAACTAACTGCCTTGCATCTGCAATCCTTCCCTCAAACTTAAAGGAAAATACAATTACAAACATACAAAAAGAAAGAAGAAACTACCATTCAGTAGATGCTGTCTGTAACATGAATGGAGAATTAAGAGGTGGAGACTAGGAATTACCAAGATACAAACAAATGCCAAAAAAAGAGCTCCCAAAGATCTTCTTTCCCCGACAAAGATTATCATAACAATCCAGAAGAGCCCCATTCACACATACACTCCTATAATTAAAAGACAAAGCACCCAGTATAGACTCCTCTATGTACAAAAAAACCCCGTGTCTAGAAACAAACACCTGAAGAAATCACAGCTCCAAATATCAAGTATACATACTAAGCACACACTTTACTGAACAAGAAACAAATCACACTGCAACGATGTTCAACTGAACATGTCCAAATGATCAATCAGTAACACATGGAGAAAAAAAATCACTTTTGTATGAGCTTAGAATGAGGCCGCCTTTTTTAAAAATGTTTATTCCCCTCTATTTCCCTTAGGCAATGAAGGACTTTGCAATGTGCGTCAATCAGACATTTTGAAATCTCTTATTTAAATTCTCCTCTTCACCAGCATTAGAAGCACATTAAAACTGGTAGCAATACCAAATCTAGTCATTTTCCCACAGACAACGTCCCAGAAGCCTTAGAGGTAAAAGGTAAAAGGCGATGAAATCTAACTCTCTTGCCAATCAAACTGACTAATTCAAACAAACAAACAAAAAAACAACCACTACCAACTACATGGAACAACCAACAGAAAATGCATCTGAATCAGCCATACACTGAAATTTATTTGGAAGTGAAAAGAAACAACATTTTTATGTTCAGTTTAAAAATGAAGAATATGAGGCACATGTGGTGCAGTGACTTCCCACTGTCACACAGAGACAGTCACAGCTCTGATCTCCCCCAGTCCAATGACCTAACCACTCATCTGTCTCCCTATATATGTGTGTGTGTGTATATATATATATATATATATATATATATATGTGTGTGTATATATATATACATACTATACATACTCACTGTACATCAGGCAGTGAATAATTTCACATATAAAGATGCTATATAGTGAAAATAAAAAACTCAGATTATCAGCTGATATAAAGTGACATTGCTCAATTGTAGTCAATGATTGTGGATTATTGAACATTGTTTTATCAGGTTCTTATACATCCTTGGTAAATGATTGCCTGGTCTGTTATTGCATGTCATAACAAACTCCTCACAAGCTTGTGTAGTGTTGAGCAAGCATTATGGAGGCCTGTGATTTTAAGAGACTTGGTAGAAGTACTCACCAAAAACATCTAGTTAAAGTTCAGGCCGAGGGATCACAGACCAATTGCTAAATGGTCTTTGTTGTTTCAACGTCTTGGCCTATATCTCTACCTTAGCTTGCCCCTTTGTCTGATAGCAAACCAGGGACTTTACAAGTATTCTGTATTTCTAAAAAGCTAGTGTCCAAAGTTTTGCATCATTAGACTTGCCTATTAGTCATGTGAGATGGCTGTGTAAGGTTCAGTGTGTAGTTGTTAAATGTAGTCATTATAATGAACCGCAGTGTTGGTCCGATATTGTTAGTTGCATTATTAAAACGTAAATCAGATAAAACACTAGATGCAGAAGATAGCAAGTGATATCTTTGAAATTATTCTCAGAAGACCAGCCTATTTGATGTAACAGAGAAAAGATACATGGGTACTTTAGCTTGAATTCCTATACTCACTTCCAATAATAATTATTGCACCTTTTTATGGCCTGGAGTATAATGGCAATCAGATGGTTATCTTCAGCTGACAGTTTGGAAAGATGTGTGAATGTTTTCAAGCTTGTTGAGAAAAAGCATGTTTGTTTGTGTGTCGGTGTGGTTGTTTTTACAAACTGCATTCCATTTAGACCCCCCACCCCTTGGGTTATAAGATGTTGACCCAACAGTATGAACGTTTCCAGATTTTGAAGCAAACACCTCTGAGTCCCTTCAAAACCTTACTAAGGCAAAGGAATAGACGTTGATCCTAATCAGAAGGGATGGGAGTGTCTCAAAGCTTTCTCATTTTTGCTGTTTCAAGTTTTCTCTTACCTTGTACTTCAGACTTGTGATGTCACTTAGCTGAACTACTGTTGTGAGAAACTATGGGGTCTCTGGGAATTGTAAGATTTATGTGGAGACAATATTTAAATGCATTTCAGCAAAGAGGACAAAAATATATTGTCCTTTTGCCTCCCCCAACCCAAAATATCCCTGGTGCTAGTCTGTATTTTGAAAACTCTGGCAGATTCAATCCACAGTAGTCAATTTCCATACAGTTAATACATTCTGAAGTAGGAACAGATTATCATAAACTCTTCCCTTATTTCTCCGCTGAGTGTATTGTTCAGTACCATCTAGGACAGAGTCATGTTAAAATGCATCTTTTGCGAGCTCTGCTTTTATAAAAGCAATGGGACAAAGGTAGAAGGATTACTTTAAATATCTAAACATTTGCATCCTTCCTCATTATGAAATGGTAGTTCTTCTTGAAATCATATTCTTAAATATATTTAACTTAAGAGCAACTGAGAAAAATCTAAAGTTCAGGTTTAAATGTGCACTTTCAATATAAAGGAAAAGTTTGACAAAGCTAAAATGTAATATTTCAAAATTAAGTCTTTTTGGAATAAATTAAACAGAAACCTCACTGAGTTAGGAATTGATTAATTACAGAATAATGCTTACTTCCATGAATCCTTCCCAGTGTAATCCTTACCCACTGCTGGAGGTAAAGGACACATTTCTGGTCTCAGACAAGCTTTGCGCTTTTGTAATTTATTGCATTGTACGGGTTTTAGATTAAAGAGAGATCAGAACCAGGCTCAGTTTTCTAGATTAGAGATAAAACGAGATCCAGGCCATTTCTAGTTGCTAAACCTCCCTTGGCCTTTCTTGCAAGGATAGGTTTGTTACCAGTTGTGTCCCAGCCTGATTTCAATAGGCGTATTAAAGCTGAATGAAAATCAGAATTTCCATCTCATGGGAAATTCCCATATTTCAACATTTTGGTTTCATCCCAATTTGGGACAAAAAGTGAAATAATAATTTTCAAGGAAAGTAAAATTCAGAGTAATTACAGTTTGAAAATGGCGATTTTTTTAAACATATTTTTAACTGAAAGAAAAAGTTTTGTGATTCCTGTATCAAAATGTTTCTTTCCAAGTAAGTTCAACATTTAATTTGCTTGTAAGATACTGTGATTTCTCCTGGGGATTGTAGTTTAGCTGCCTCATGCTCCCTTATTATACTCCTAATATAAAATCTGATTGATAAAGGATATTAGTAGCTCTAGTATGTGAGTTCATTGGGAGATAATTGCATGGATTCTACGTCGAGATGGGCCAATCCTAAATTCCTGGGTCTGAATGCCTCTCAAATATTGGGAGGTTCAAAATTCAGGCTTGAATTCTAGAAATGGCTCCTATCTTTAAAACAGGCCAAATGAAAACCTGTATGTGGGCCCCAAATCCGGGCCTGGATCTCAACTTTGTGGCATGGTACCATTTCTATTTGAAATCCTGTTCAGCAAAGATGAATGCAACTTTCATTTAGACTATTTTATAATCTTACTGCAAACTTATCAATTGCTTGTTTTTTTTCTATTTATTAAATTCCATTTAAATTTGACTGGTATATGCATATTGATGCTAAACTGTATTGCACATGTGTGTAATGCTACAGAGCTATTAGTAAAAGCGCACTGTAAAATGCACCAATAACAAATACTGCGGAAGGGAATTCTCTTAAGCATCCATGACATTAATACTGTATCTTCAGTTTTAAAAAGGAAGGATGTCATGCTATTAGAATTGCTTTTGTGTGAAAATAAAAATAAATTGATGACATGCATAAAACAAACAATATATGTAGAAAATGGTGAAGGGAATTCCTCTCCCCCCTCCCCCCCCCAAAAAACATGCTTTTTGCATTGTAAATTTGCTGTGTCCCTCTTCATTGCTGCTTCCAACCTACTAGCTTTAGTTGGATCTTATTCCTTTTTTACAGTTATGTTGTCTCTGTAGTGGTGAATGGCTGAAAGTGAAAACTCATAATACTTATTAATGGATTTTAAAGCCAGGAAGGACCATTATGATCATAACACAGGCCGTAGAATTTCACCCAGTGAGTGAAATACTGAGACCCTAATGTTCTACTGTTCTTTGCTTGAAAGCTTTGGTGTGTGAGATCGTTCAAGTTACGAAACATTGCTTCTTGCAGCAGCAGCATTTTTGCTGTGCGTATGCACTGCATGGTGTATATAATTCCAGCATACCTTTTCTTTGTAAATTGTTCACTTTCAGGCAAGTCTAGTAATTGAAATAGAAAGTTGTCTCCATCTGATGGATGTTCAGTGGTCTATGTAAAATGAGCTTAGTTGTCAATAGGCTGGTAAGGCTGCCAATATCACAATATCAACGGTGCAGTTTGCACCATTAATTGGCAATCTCAGCAAAGAAGCCAAGGACTGAATGGGATTGGAAAATCAACTACTCTTTGTGCATTTAGTGGTGGTCTTCCTAGACAGTTTTCATTTTAAAAATGAACACTTTGGGCTGAAAAAATGATAGTTTTTGTTTTCCTCTGAAAATTTTCAGTTTGCTTGATGAAAACTGGAAAAGAAAAAACAGTTTTCAGTTTGATTGAAATACAGAAATTTTCTGCAACAGGAAAGAAATATTCCAACAAAAGCTATTATAATCGTTACATAAAGCACCTTTGTACTTTCTCCCAAGCTGTCCCACACCCTTCGGAAGCATTCCCCATAAACATCCACACAGATATCTCATTATCCACCTCCTACCTACCTACAAAACACTTACCAGTTAAGCTGTTGCTTTGCAAAGACCACTGCCTGTCATGCTAAGCAATATTCTCTAATTATTCACTTGGACTTCCCCATCTGTCTATATCCTTATGTTGTCTTTTGTCTTTTGTACTTAGATTGTACGTTTATTGGTGCAGGGACCATGTTTTTGTTTTGTGTTTTTTACAGTGCTGAGCACAAACGGGGTCTTGGTCCATGACTGGGGCTCCATAGGTGCTAAAGTAATACAAATATTAAATGATAGGGAATATTTAACAGAGATAGTTAAACAATTTTTTGCATATTGTTCAAAATGTATTTTTTGATGATATCCTAATGCTTTAAAATTCCATTTGTCCCAATGAACAGGTTATCCTGCTGTGCACTTCCTCAGAATTACATTAGCAAATAACTAAAACACCTTATTTTTTCTCCGGAGAAGTGAAAATGTTAAGACTCCAGGTCTGTTTTCATAAATTAAAACAAAAACAGCTACAAGTAGATGGAAGGAAAGCAAGTGGAGGAAGGAAATATCTTCTCTTATTAACTTCACCTTAACTTTTTAGAGATACATTGGTGTGTGATCCCATCTCTCTTGTTCGCTGTAGTATTATTGGAGTTCAGTATTTTACATATAAGTGCAGGTAGATTAATCTACAGGGATTTTTAGAAAGTGATGGATGCTACACATACACCCCTCATCTACAGTTTCCTAAGAAGAAGGTCCATGAACAAAGGACCTCTTACTTGTGTTTTAAATCTGGACACAGTGAATGCAGAAACATTTCCATGAAACACAAGTTCCTGAACTGAAATCTGAAATTTGAAGGTTACAAATGAGGGCCACAAATAAATAGTCAGACTGTGTTTTACACCACACGGTATACTGTAAGCATACAATGACAGACATCATGGTCCATATCTTGCTCTTTATTTTCATGTGAAAGAACCATTCACATAAAAGAAAAAATCTGCAAGTGGATGGATGGCAAGATAAGCTGTAGCCCTATTAAAATTTAAAGCGCGTCAAAAAATTCCTATGCTACAAAGTTATCAATGATTCTTTTGTCCAAATAGGTAGTATCATAAAATTCATGTTAGCTTTTATTTGGTTTCATCAACCTGTCTTTTTAGGACTCCTGCCAGGATATTTTTATAATATATTTGTGTGTGTGTATTTAAAGGTCTGAAAAAATATCACAATCAAGGTGATTTAAATTACTTCCAATTAGTATCAGGAAATCTCTTTGAAAGCTAGATTTCAACTAATTCAAAATGCTGCTCTTAAAATCTCATAATCATTCATTGAATATATCATCATTAAATGACTGTTGCTTATTAATGATACTCATATTATGGAAGAAGCACTGATACCATTAGGTATTAAATATAATACATGGTCCCAAATTGATTATTAAACTTTTTAAATTAATCACACATTCTGCTAGAGAAAGAAATGAATATGAACAAGTCTTGGGAATAAAATATAGACTATCGAGACTAGACTATTCAGTCTAGAATTGACTTGTAGTTCATATTTTCATTTCTACAGCTCCTATCATCATCATTATCTAGGGTGAAAAAAGACTAAGGACCCAATTTTGCAATCAGATCCATAGGACAGAATTTTATTCCTGCCGCAAGTCCCCTTGAAATCAGTGAGGATCTTCTCAAGTACAAAGATCTGCCTATGGAGATCTGATTACAGGATTAGCATAGAATAGTTAGTTGTGCTACAGACAGTCTAATATTTCCTTTAGTCCATGTCTTGATAAGGGATTGTGGACTTTGTTCCACTGATATGCATCTAGCAAATCCATCTAAATTATTTTAGGAATGTTCATAATGCTCATCACTGTAGCATGTAAGTGCAGAATAGTATGGAAGATAATAACCTCAGAATTATGTGTAGTTTGCATGGCTAAGGCAAATCACAAGTGTAGGTGATGGAAATTGCAGAATGTAGGGAGTGTGTGTGTGTGCACATGCAAATGTGCCTTTGTTCCCCCCCCCCCTTTTTACTCCTAAATGTAGCGAGTCTCATCTTACGCACATTTAACATGCAGCAAATTCAGCTTTGCGCGGTCGGCAAAAACAAAAAAAGAGAGAAAAATAACAATTTAAATACTGTACCTGTAGTGCGGGCAATTTTGCCCACCATTACACTCAATGTAATTTTGACTATATGCGATTTTCGCTTTACACACTGACAGTGGAACGTAACCCCAGCGTAAGATGAGACTCGCCTGTATGCTGTAATAAAAAGCCAATCTCAAATGTTTCAGAGATTTAATTAAGTGAGGCTCACAAACGTTCAGGTGATTCTAGAACTTCTTGGGTTTGGAATAAAAGAGCTACGCATCCTATGAAACCACAATATTTACAAGAAACCCAATTTCCTGTTTCAAATAGTCTCCAAACAGAACTCGCATGTAGAGGTAAGACACACAAAAAATAATAATGTGGGAAGCATTAGTTTGTCTTTTTAAAAACTCACAAAGAAGTTTCTCTCTTCAGGTTTCATTCAGACTCCAAATAATTCTATTTGTTTTTTAAGCAGTTCATCTATTCCTAACAGGAAAACTAACGTAACAGTAGTATTTTTCACTCTTATCCTCTGAGAGGCATTATATAAGCTCTTATGAAGGTAAGTACTTACAAGGTATAAAGTGAACTTCAGCCTGAGGTTACCCCTTGAGAATTCGCCACTGGGTAAGTTAAAGCTAACTCCCTGCAGCTTTAATGTGGGCTGAAGATATGCAGCTGAGAACCAGGGAGCACCCTTTCAGACCTTTGCACTCTGTACCCAAGCAGAGCAGTGGAAACTTGAGCCCTGAGGCTTAGCAAAGTTAAATGCCTTGCACAAGGTCATACAGCATGTTTGGTAGGAGAAGAGATTTATTTAAATTACACAGGAATGTATTCCCTTTACCACAAATGAATATCACTTTGTGACTATTATTTTTCATTGTCTAGTGTATCCTGGGATAATAGGTTTCTTCTCACCCCATCCAAGATGTTGAAAGGGCAGAATAAAGGGAAAAAGCACATACTTCTGAAGATGCACAATAGACGTGTGTTGAAATCAGAAAAATGTACCCGCAAGGACAAAATATTAGACTACTGATGATAGACCTGAAAGTTTTATATGTAGACCCGATGAAACTTGTGTGCACTCTAAATCTTCAGTGATCTTTTTGGGATAGTTTTTAATGTTTGTGAATGGTGTAGAGAACAATTATTGAGGAGAAGGTATAGAATAAATCAGATTTCACAATTTACTTCCAATTCCCAAAAGTTAGATCAAAACACTACTCACATTTTGATGTGGAAGCCAAATGCTCTTTTTATTTTATTTCCCTACAGCCTGAATAAATAGTTAAAAAACAAGAAGTGACCACTTTGGTCTTATTTGCTACTAGACAAGGTACTTGTTTGAAGAATGGTTTTATTAAAATTACCCACTTTATTCTAACAGAATCAGATGTCTAATCTAAGACTTGATCGGAAATTTGAGGAAAGGGTATAATGGGTATAAACTAGGCATTGTGAGGCTATGCAGTCAAGCCAGGTCATTAGAACAGTGGTCAAAAACAGGTACCAAGGGTCGAAGCTGGACAAAGAATCAGGACCAGGCTGAATGGAGCATGGAACCAGGATCTGAGGACAGCTTGTTGGTCAGAATTGGGGTCAGAGTCTGTAGACAGGCCAAATCAGGGTCATAGTCAGAGTCTGGAAGCATGCTGAAGGACAAAGCTGAGTTAGAGTCAGTCCAAGAGAGGCGGGTCAGGAGGCAGGAACAGGGCTGGAGCAGAGTGAGACTAGGACATGGCAAGGCTGTGGCAGGAGGGCAGGCTGGAAGCTAGAGAGTCAGCAGGAGGGTTCCCAGCTCATGGTACTGTTGCACAGACTAACTTGTGGCTCTGGTGGGGTCAGTGAAATACCTGTTCTTGGGGGTCTTCTAACCCAGGCCCTGCCCAGCGATTAGCCTCCGTAGCATACCTGAGAGATGAGTCACAGCAGGCTGTGTTGAAGGGCTGAGTCATAGCTGAATGAGCAGCCCTGGTCCAGATGTGGGTTTGGCTCACAGGCATGAATACATTTAGGCTGGAAATTAAAGGAAGGTTTTTAACCACCAGAGGAGTGTGGTTTTGGAACAGCCTCCCAATAGGAGCAGTGGAGGAAAACAGCCTAACTATTTTTAAGGTGGAATTTGATATATTTATGAAAGAGATTATGTAATGGAGTTGCCTGTAATGGTGGGGATTGGGCTCAGTAGCCCAGGAGGTCCCCACAGGCTTATGTTTCTATGAAAATTACTTCACTGAAGGTACATTTGTACAGTGCCCCCTACACACATCAAGTCTGAGATTGTTGGACACTATTGCAATACAAACAATAATGATAATACAGCACTTCTTCTCTCGTAATATGATAGAGGGAATTCCAGCCTAATGATAATTGATGCATCCAGAATAGCAAAATTATCATGACACTGAAGTCACATTGTAGGTTAGATGATGGATATAAAAGAAATCATTTACAAAGTGCAGTACATGACTTTCAACTCCTAATGCTAGTCTAGGAGTTCTTTTCTGGCTGTTCAAGGTTATTCAAGTCCAATCTGAGATATTAGTGAAAATCAATAAGAAGTTTACCTTTGCAATGATGTATTTTTTAATTTTTATTCTGAAGAGTTAGGAGGAATTCAGTGAGAATTAGTGAGTTATGAGATTGGTCTGCACACACAACTCCAGATTACTCCAGTGGAAGTTTTATGTAGGAGGTGTAATCCATCCCTGTGCAGAGAGGTCA
This sequence comes from Trachemys scripta elegans, assembly GCF_013100865.1. Classification (NCBI taxonomy): domain Eukaryota; kingdom Metazoa; phylum Chordata; order Testudines; family Emydidae; genus Trachemys; species Trachemys scripta. The sequence continues at coordinate 71,199,766 of NC_048304.1, forward strand.
CATTAAAGCCTATGCATTCCTTAAATCCCACTTATGTCTTGGTTTGAAAATTTAAGTGGAGCCTAAATGGTTTATAGGTCTTATGTTTATGCTCTGCATGAGATGGAATATTTGACCTATGTCGTTCTTTCAGGTGCAGGCCCTACATTGAGAAATATGATTTCTCTAAATCCGGATCTTCAATTTGAAAGATTTTACAGAATTCCACAGATAGATTAAGGCAGTTGCCTTTAATTTAGAAAAGGGCCTTTGATGTGGTGAAAGCTGGTATTGATAGTTAGATTAATGTTGGAAGTGCAATGCTAGCTCAGGGACCCGTCGATTTGATGTCATCTAACTGTTTTTTCGTGTATGCATGTGCGCGCGCACAGTGGACATTTTCTCAGTTACTGACACTAATACAGGATGTTTCCTTGGCAACAAAAGGTAGTCCTGTCTCCAAGACTTTTTTCCTCTCAAAAGACATCTGAGGTTCTCAGTTCTATTAGTAATATGTGATTTAAAAGCAAACAAACTACAAATAATAGCAATTTCATCAGGCAAAAATATAGTTCTCTTGGAATGAAAGGTTACTGAATTTCCAGCTGACATGGCATGAAAAAGATATGTTGCTAGATGCAGTGTTGAAAGAGTGATATATTGCAATGAGAATAGACAAGCAACTGAGCATTTTATAAGATAAAATATGTGAAGTCTGACATCTTAACTGGGTAACTTTTCCAGGCCCAGTGGGATTTTTCTCAGTTTTAATTGAGCATGTCATAAATCATAGAATCATAGAATATCAGGGTTGGAAGGGACCTCAGGAAGTCATCTAGTCCAACCCCCTGCTCATGTATTTGTAACAAGGTTATTCATCTTGAAGGTCTTGTGGATGAAATCCTCTCTTATGATCTAAGCAAAGTATATTTTGTCATGGAGGCACAGTTAAGGTTACACTGCAAATTACAGTTAAAGGAATATCCTTCTATTTCACATTGTTGATTTGAATTTCATCTCCAAATTTGTCCCAATATCTGGGCAATTAATTTTTCAATACAACTTTTTTTGGTTAAAATATTATTTTACTAGCTTTTGCAGAGGAAACATCTCACTTTGATTAGAATCCTCTAGCTAAATAACCACAGTCCCTGCACTGTCTGAACAAATACTCATAACACCTCAGATACAGGCCACTTTTAAATTTTTAGGTAACAGAGTTATTCCTCATAACTGGAATGGTCCCTGCCAAGAAAAATGGTTGAATCTTTGAAGTCCCATTTCTGAGACAACAGGGGTAGCTTTTTGTAGTGAAGCACAAAGCTTTGAATGTCTGACAACTCGAGCTTCAACTCTCTCTCTCTCTCTCTCTCTCTCTCATCCCATCATAACCTGTCTCAGCCCTGTTGATTTAAAAAAAAAAAAAGGACGTGAAGAGGTCAGGAGCTGGGATGTGGGGGAGGAAGTCCAAATTCTCAGGAGGCCTAAAGCTTGCAGCTCTGCTATTACTGGGAGGCAGCAGGAAGAAGGGAAACTTGGAACTCAAATGGCTATGTAGGAGATTCACGAGCTCCATAGTGGAGGCAGTTTCTGCCTCTCATGAGCCTTTTGTGATTCAGTCATTAGTCACTGAAACATACAGGCATATGCCTATAGCTTGGAGCTGAAGAGTTCTCTTTGCATAGAGAGTGGGAGAAGGAGGAAGCAGTTGTGACTGAGAAAGGAGTTTGAGTGGTTTGCTGTGGGCTGTTGAACTTTCTACCATTTACGTTTTGGGCTATACAGTCTACTAACCTTAACTTTAAGTTAGCATATTTCTTTGTGTGGGCATATAATGGTTTCCAGTGATAAATATGATATGCCATTCAATTTCATTTCCGTTCACTTTTTTGACAAACAGGGGATATATTTTTGATTTATTACATCAAAGAATTGAAAACCAAATAAAAATTTAAATATATGAAAAATAGTGAGATTTTCAGCCATAAAAATATTGTTTCTCATATCAAGCAAGCTCAAACCTGTGATAATTAATAGTGATGGGTGGGTGGTTTTATTTTTTTGCATAAATATAGCAGCATAAGGTTAGAGAAAAGGTTACATGCTATCTGGTGATCATTATGAAGGTTTTTTTCCCCAAAACTTTTCTGTGAAAAAGTGGTGTGTAGCCATGTGTGGCAGGCTGAATTAGTGGTAGATGCAGCTAGAGTTTTTGGCTTTCTATTGCATTTAATTATTAAATGAATATTGCAGATTTTCTAGAAAAAAAAGTTACCCAGCCAGCATGTCAAGGTGAAACCTTAGCACAGATTTCACATCTTCCCTGTGTACGTATATGTATATTTACACAATGACTATAAACGATGCATTAAGATCATCTGTTTTATGAGCATGAATGTGATAGCATTTTATAAGTAATATGAAGCACTGTTGTCTTCTTGCCCCTCCCTACCCAAAAGCCATTCTCAATACAGGGATTTGAATGTTGATTTCTGCCAGAAGCTGATGTTGCATGTCTTGGGAGAGAAGAACAGTGTCTAAACTTCAGTACGAAAAAAACAAACAAACCTATGATAGATTTTTATTTTAGGTACTTTTATATCCAGCATTATCATAGTATCTGAGCATGTTACAATCTTTAATGGAGTTACCTTATACCAGGTGAGATACATTTTACAGGTGAGGAACTGAAAGCACAAAGATTCAGACCAGATTAAGTGTCCTCTAGTTTAGGTGCCTACCTTGTGACACCTAGGGCCTAATTTTTCAGAATACTTAAGATTTGTATAGCAATGTATTTGTTCAAAGCACAGCTCCAGTTGACTTCAGCTGCAGTTGCTCAACGCTTATGCAAATCTGACCCCAAGTGTCTCATGTTTAGGAACATGAGGAATACATAATTAGGGGAGCGTGTCTTTGCTGCAAAGTTAACTCAAAGTTTAATTAGTGTTCCCCTAACTTAAATGCTGTCCACATTTAAAAAAAAAAAACAGCAACAACCAAAAAGCACCCTTAACGCACATGTCATGGTGTATTAACTCACATTGTCCTGCCTGTCAGGGAGAATAGGCTAAAGCTTGAGTTAGCACAACTTATCAGCTGTGAACACAACCACTCTGTAGTGTGGATGCAGGCTAGGTCTACTCGAGTTCCACTAGTCCTCCAATGCCTTCCCACAATTCCCCGCACAAAGGAGAGACAGATACTCCTACTGGGAAAGAATGAATAGCATAGCTCAGCATATTCCAGTGCAAAACTTGAGATATGCCCCCAGAAGTCTTAACACCACAGACAAATGAGCATAGCATCAGCGTGGACACAAAGGCTTGAGTGTTCTTTATCAATGTGATTGTTCTCATTCAAACTAGGCTAATCCATTTATAACTGTAGGTTGATGGGTAGGTTTAGGGGAATTGTCTATTTTTACAATTGCCTTTTTAAAGTGTATGAAGGAAAACCTAGAGCAAAGGGCAGGATTTCCTTTTGGTTGAATGAGTTTACAAATCAACATAAGTTTAGAAAATAATGATTTACCAAGCCAATAAATATGTGAACACTTGACTGAGTATAGAGAGTGCCCAAATGGTAAACGTTTGGTATATGGACACAGACAAAAATCATTGTGCAGTTAAGGAAATTATGTATAAGGGAATGTTGGACATAAATTCCTGCTGCTACTTTTGTGCTAAATCGCGTATGTATCCACATGACTTGGATAAAGCCACTAGCCATAAAATAGCGCAAACGGCATTAAAACTTTGCCTAACTGTATTTCCCAGGGTCTGTATAATTTTTAACTTGTTTAGGACAATGGCCCATCTATTTTATAAATCACTTGTGTTTGTTGCAATAGCTTTCAAGCTAAGAGCACTAAATCATTTTATATTACTGAACAGTGAAAGAATGTAGCATTACAGCTGTGCTGGCAGAACATGTATCAATGAGATATTGATCTAGCCATGATAAAGAAAAGTCAAGCTGAATGGACTCAAAACTAAGAGTGTTATCTCCATAGTGCAGTGTTTGTTCAAGTAATACACATTCATAGAAAAATAGTATTATGCCTTTTTATTCTCTCTTTTATCTTTACATAAAGTCTTTTTGACAGTACTGACCATTTTACACATCTGGTATGATGGCTATTTGTGGACCTTTTAGGACTGACAGCAAAAAGAAAAGAAAATGAAAAGGAAAAAAGGAAAAAAAAAAAAGTATGAGCCTGCCCACCTAAAAATCAGATAGAATTAAAATACTTAATTAATTACCTTTGACAGTACAGAATTCAGCCTTGTGTATTACAGCTGTGAAATCCTGGCCCCATTGAAGTCAATAGCAAAACTCTCATTAATTCAATACGATTTCACTCTGTTTCTGTAGGGAGACCTGGGTTTTTTTACATCCCTGTAGTAACAAATACCCATGAGATTCAAAATTATGGTGATTCCTGCCATGTAAACACAGTGTGATATTTTGGTTGCCTTTACTAACTCATAGAAGACCTAGTAGAGTATTGTATCACATTTGCTGTGAAGACAGCCGTAAAGACAAAGTAGTTGTGGGATTGTGGGTTTGCTTCATTTTGTTGGTTCCCTTTGTAAATCTACAGTAGCATCTGTTCTTCCAGCTCCCCCAACATGCCGTCTGTGCCAGTGTTTGTGTGACATGAATACACAGAGGTTGAAGAAAACCCCTCAGACAAAAACCAAATCATTGAAGGAAGTATAATGCAAATGCTTAGAAATCTACAGACACCGACAATAGGTTGGTTTTGTAAAACCATACAGTATTTTGCAGATCACTTTTTTTTAGAATGGAAGTCTGGGGACAAGAAGAACAATAGGAATAAATGGCTCTTGTAAAAGATGAGTTAGGTTAAACTTATGTTAAACAAATGTTCACTTAAAACTGGGGAAGACAACTAATCTGTCCAAAAATACCATACATTAATATGTAATGTCTGAGAAAAGAAAGCCCAGTAAATAGAACACAGGTATGAATAAGAATAAATCTGTGTTCTTTTGAAGTATAGGGAATATGATTAATTCTGTGCTTTTCTTTTAAATAGGGAGTATTTCCTCTCAAAGAAATGTGTTGTTGATGTAGCTGACAAACTGCCTTTCAGACATTTAATGAAAGCCATCTTGCTTTAAAGATAAAAGCCACCATCTGATAGAGGTGAACTAAAAGGCCAAGTGAAGCCACCTGCTGCCAATTTTAAAGAACGTGTTATACTAAACTGAGAAGGGCATCCTTGAGAGCATTGTGTCTATAATCAAATGAGCTAAGTTATACATTGCAAGGCATCACTGCCTTATTTTACTTTCGTTCTAAGACGGTAAAGGTATTCAGCTCTCTTCATGGCTACTGAAGTGTAATTAACACTTCATCTCTTACTGAATTTGTCAGCTAGCATATTGAATGGACATTCATAATTGGTAACTATAGCTTATTGATTTTTTTATAAGTAGGAAAAGTTGATGCTAAGTATTTTCTGGGATATTTATCAAAAATGCATTCCTGTGATTAATCTCATAGCAGGCCAATAGATTCTCACGATGTTTGAACTGAGAAAAACGCTTTTGTCTGGAGGCAAACATAGTGACCAAAAGAGGCAGAACGCTTCCAGTTCTCAGGGATGTCAAGCATGTTTTAAGTTGAAGATCAGGTTCAGTTTGGATGACAAATGATAATACTAATATTTATCCTTTAGAGTGCTTTTTATCTGTGGAGCTTAAAGTGATCTACCAAGCAGGTCAAGTATCATTGCTCTACTTTAGAGATGGGGAAGCTAAGATATAGAGAGGTTAAGGGAGATTTTCAAAGGCACAAATGAGTTCGACGCGCAACCAATTTCTCAAGTTCTCTTTTATGCCTTTTGCAAAATGTCTCCCAAGTGACTTGCCTGACATTACACAATGATTCTGGCATGATTGGACCCTGGAAGAGCAGAAACACATGGAAACAATTGGGAGTGAGGATTGGAATAGCCAGATTTTTTCATAACTTTATCTGAAATGGTTCACCATTTCCTAATGTTGAGGTCCTGTTGATTTTACTGGGTAACAAGCAGGATACTCCAGGACAGGTGCTGAAATCAAGAACCAGCAGAAAAGTGCATGAGGTGCAAATTCTAATTTGGAGACCATTTGAGGATATCTTTTTTTTTAACATTATCATAGTTCTACTGAGGAGAACAGCATATATTTTTAAATGTGTAGATATCAATACATAAGTACATTTTAAAGTATTCAATCATACTGTTGGGGAAATGAATATAGAAATCTCCTTAGCAATCTTAAGAATATCCCTTTTTCTGAGACATCAGACAAGCGTGATATAGAGTTTTGACATTGATGCCTGTTTGGCTTATTTTAAATATTTTGAATTGTTTGTATTTTGTTTAGCACCATGTGTACTATACCATCTTTTTCACTTGTATGTAAGCAATTTTTCAGCATTAGATTCCAAAACACATAAATGAAATGTGTTTTAAAATGTTATTAAACATTAACTTATATTTTAACTTTTAGTGATAAAAATATCAAAGTGAAGTATATTTTCATATTGCGTATCTTAAAGATCAATACATTACACATATGGATAAGATGAATCCACTGGATTTAGAGATTTCCAGGAAGTGTCATTAACCCATAGGATGTCCTGGAGTGCTGGATTTTATGTTTGGATCACTGATTTAGCAAAGATGTATAAAACGCTCACATGTCGAGCATTCTTCCTCTGCTGCTGCCAGCTAGCAGTAGAGAGTATGCTCACCTATTGCTGCTTGCCTCCCTGTCCAAAGGATAGTGGGATCCTGTTGTCATTCACCATTTTTTCTTTCCAGTTTCCAGGTTTCCTCACCCATCCCTATAATATCTCCCTCCCTCCCTCTATTTCCTTGCCAGCACATATACCTTCAGTTTCCTGATGCTTACAGCCCCAAATGAAAGTCTAGCACTTCTCAGGGGTTCCAGCCCCACTACGTGTTTACCATTATGGAAACTGTGTTCTCAGTTCTTAGAGACAAGTCCACTATACTAGAGGAAAATTCTCCCAAGAACCATCAGAGCACAGATATCACATTTGGATAATCTTACTAGAGTGAGGTAAAACCAGAAAAGAATCTTACGCTAGTGGTGACATTTAGATATACAGAATAGTTTATAACTTATGTATGACCTTCTCCAAAACTTCCAGTGTACTAACCCTGGCAACAGGCATCTGTAGCGCTAAGTAATGTTCTCCCAATCTGGTCAAATTTAACTACATCCCTATGTACTCATCTCTCTGTACCCAAACAATAATTAGCAGTCACTTTCTGGACTTGCATTTTCCAATTCTCCATAGAGATTGCACAATCATTCATGCTGACAGTTGAAATCCCTTAAATTTCTGCAGTTTGCAGTCCAAGTTCCTTCCACTGTAATATAGAAAGAGAAGCAGATGCATGCAGTATCTTTTATCTGTCTTTAAAATAATAAATTCATTAATCCTGTGCCATTATTATATTAGTCTCACTCTAGTTAAAGACCTCTTAATCCATGTTTACCAGCATTTCATACATCTGTAATTAACATTTGGTCATCTAGGGCTACAATAATAAAATAAATTCCAAATTGTAACTCAGCTTTTTCTTTCTGATTTAGGGCTAAAACCAGATTTTTGAAGGTATTTAAGCACCTCGTTCCCTTTGAATGAATGGGAGTTAGGTGCCTATATGCTTTTGAAAATCCTACTTAATTGACCAGAGAATATTATGCTGTCATTTCTAGAAGTCTTCTTAGATCTTTTTGGTAGCTTATATGTTCATTAAGCGTTAATGTTGAATACACACATCTGTGATTTGATAGTCAATTTCTAGGGGATGGATTTGAAGCTACACTTAAAAATTTTTAGAAGATATCAAAGGACACACACTGTCTTCAAATGCATGTGGCTATCATTGATTTCAAAATCCACTCTCAGAAGCTGGTAAGAAATACAAAGAGAAAAAAGAGCATAGCAAGAATAGATACAATAAGTGGGTAGGAAAAGAATGTTTACTAGGCTCAGTGTAGGGAATATTTTTAGCGACACCATTTAAGGGACAAAGTAAAGCCAAAGCATTATAGGACTGGAAGGGATCTTGATAAGTCATCTGGTCCAGTTCCCTGCAGTGAGGCAGGACTAAGTATTACCTTAGACCATACCTGAAAGATGTTTGTCTAACATGTTCTTAAACACCTCCAATGATGGAGATTCCACAGCCTTCCTAGGTAGTTTGTTCCAGTGCTTAACTACCCTTACAATTAGGATTTTTTTCCCCCTAATGTCTATTCTAAATCTTCCTTGCTGCAGTTTAAGCCCTTTACTTCTTATGCGGTCTTCAGTAGTTAAGCAGAACAATTTATCACCCTACTCTTTATAACAACCTTTTACATACTTGAAGACTGTTATGTTGCCCCTGAATAGTCTCTTCTCCAAATTCATTTTTTTCGATCTTTCCTTGTAGGTTGTTTCCTAGACCTTTAATTATTTGTATTGCTTTCCTCTGGACCTTTTCCAGTTTGTCCAAATCTTTTCCGAAGTTCTGTGCCCAGAACTAGACACAGTAGTCCAGATGAGATCTTATCAGTGCTGCATAGAGTGAAAAAATTACGTCTCGTGTTTTGCTTAAACACTCCTGCTAATACATCCCAGAATGTAAGATTTTTTTGCAACAGTATTACATTGTTGACCTATATTTTAGTTTACAATACACTATATCTCATGGATTCTTTTCTGAGGTACTCCTTCCTAGGCAGTCATTTCCCACTCTGTATTTGTGCAATTGATTATTCCTTTCTAAGTGTAGTACTTTGCATTTTTGTCCCTATTGAATTTCATCCTATTTAATTCAGAACATTTCTCCAGCAGGTCAAGATAATTTTGAATTTTTATCCTGTCCGCCAAAGTGCTTACAACCCCTCCCAGCTTGATATCATCTGCAAACTTTATAAGTGTACTCTCTATGCCATTATTCAAACCGTTTATGAAGATATTGAATAGACCCAGAACAGATCCCTGCAGGACACCACTTGATATGTCCTTCCAACTCAGTTGAGAGCCATTGATTACACTTCGAGTACTTTTTTTTCCAGCCAGTTGTGCACCCTCCTTATACTAGGTTTGCCTAGGCTTTATTTCTCTAATTTGTTTGTGAGAAGGTCATGTGAGACAGTATCAAACGCCTTACTAAAATCAAGATGTGACATCTACTGCTTCAACCTATCCACAAGGCTTGTTACCCTGTCAAAGAAGGATACATGAGGCTGTTTTGGCATGCTTTGTTCTTGAAAAGTGCCTTGTGAGTATTACTTATCACTTAATTTTCTTCTAGGTGCTTACAAATTGATTTTGTTTGATCATTTGCTCTGTTGTCTTTCTGGGTACCAAAGTTAAATTCACTGGTCTATAATTCCCTGGGTTGTCCTTATTCCCTTTTTCACAGATACTATATTTGTCCTTTTCTAGTCTTCCGGTATCTCTCCACAAGTTCTAAAAGATAATTGCTAATGGTTCAGAGATCTCTTCTCCCAATCCCTTAAGTATGCTGGGATGAATTTTATCAGGCCCTGCTGACTTGAAGTCACCTGACTTGTCTAAGTAATTCTTAACTTGTTCTTTTCCTATTTGAGCCTCAGATCCTACCTCATTTACTCTGATTTTAACTATGTTAGTCCTCCAGTCACTGTTAACTTTTCTGGTAAAATCTAAAGTCATTTAACACTTCTGCTATTGCTGCATTTTCTGTTATGGTCTTTCTCTCTTCCTTTAGTAATAGGCCTACCCTTCCCCGGTCGTCTTCTTGCTTGTCGTGTATTTGTAAAATGCTTTCTTGTTACTCTTTATATCTCTAGCTAGTTTAATCTTGATTTTGTGCCTTGGCCTTACTAATACTGTCCCCACATGCTTGTGTATGTGGATGCGTAATTGTTTGTTTTTCATCCTTTGTAATTTGACCTAGTTTCCACTTCTTTTTTGAGTTTCAGATCATTGAAGATGTCTTGTTTTAAGCCAGAGAGGTCTCTTAGTGTCCTTCGTATCTTTCCTATACATGGGTATAATTTGCCCTTAATAATGTCTTCTAAAAAAACTGCCAACTGTCCTGAACTCTCCCCCCACTTAGACTTGCTTCCCATGGGATCTTACCTGCCGATTCTCTGATTTTGCTAAAGTCTGCCTTCTTGATGTCATTGTCTTTATTATGTTGGTTTTCCTCCTAGTTTTCCTAACAAAAATGAACTCTTATCATATCATGATTACATTCACCCAAGCTGTCTTCAGCCTTCATATTCTCAGCTAGTTCCTCCCTGTTTGTAGGATTCAAATCCAGAATAACCGCTACCCTAGACACTTTCTCCACCTTTTGTAGTAACAAGTTGTTGACAATACACTCCAAGAATTTGTTGGATAATCTGTGCCCGACTGCATTATTTTCCCAACGGATGTCTGGGTAGTTGAAGTCCCCACCAAATCATGTGTATTGGATGATTTTGTTAGTTGTTTATAAAAAGTCTCATCCACCTCTTCTTCCTGGTTAGGCAATCCATGACAGACCCCTACCGTGACATCACCCTTGTTTTTTACTCCTTTTATCCTTATCTGGAGACTTTCAAAAGGGCCGTCTCCCACTTCTATCTCAACTCCAGTGCAAGTGTAAACATTTTTGATATATAAGGCAACACCTTCTTCCTTTTTTCCCATGCTCTCCTTCCTGAACTAGCTGTACCCTTCTATACTAATATTCCAGTCATGGTCTATGATGCCAAGTATGTCATGATTGTGATTATTCACTAGTATTTCTAGATCTTCCTCTTTATTCCATATACTTCTTGCGTGAGTATATAAACATCTACATTTTTTATTAGATTTCCTCTCTATATTATTTTGTCTCCACTCAAGAAATTGTTAGCAGCTGTGCAAAATTCCAAAGATAGTAGACTGTGCTAGCGATCTTTTGTGGCACTTTCTTCAGAACTGAAAATATAGAAAAAAATATATCCCATAGATTTGTAATTGCCGAAAAGTGGGGCTGCATAAATGGGTCACAAGAACAACTAAAAATCCCTTTTGTGCAACAATGACAACTACAGCTTTTCTATGACTCAAGTTCTTTTAGCTACAGCCAAAACAAGAGCATCATAAGAGCAAATAGAAAATTGTTGCCTTGCAATGTGATTGATAAATGCTGAAGATGGTGGTGTTCAAGTGCATGATCATGCAAAATGCTGAGTACTCTTGCCTCTGACTCTCAGTGGCTTTGCTTGCAGTTGAGGGTACTCAGCACTTTGAAGGATCAAGCTCTCTCTATATACTGAGCCACCTAGTCTCTGAGATCAGTGCACAGTGGAATATTCCTGAATGAGAAAAAATGTCTGAGATAGCAGTGATGTATGCAACATATTCCTTTAAACCAGACTTCATGAATTTTAGATAAAGTGCAAAGTTAAAGCCCTTCATTCCTCTAGCATGATGGATAACTATGTAAAATCAGCAAAGATAAAGTTGCCAATAAATCTTATAATAAGCTGAATTTTAGTCAGCAAGATATTCATATTCTTCTCTGGAGCAACCTTGTTCCATTTTCTTTCCTTGCTTTGCTTTATTTTGTCAAAACATATCTGAAAATATATGCTGTGTATTGGGAAAATGGTATTCCTGAATGTTTCAGGTTACAGCTGTGGAACTGTCCCAAATTCTGCAGTTTATGGACTTAACTAGTAAAAGAACACCTTGGTTTCATAGGCACCCTGTGGTGGTATTGCATTGCTACTATGTGGAAAGTGTATCTGATTCTGCACCTGTTTCCAAATGTTTAGAATTTAAGGATAGGTTTTGAACAATGATGGCATTGTTTTTTGAGAGAACTGAGAAAGAAAATATATATAAAAGCCTGGCTAATTTCTTGCCCCGTTAGCGATGCATTTTTATAATAATAAAAATAATAAGAAGAAGCAATACTATTCCTAAGGACTGATCCAAAGCCTATTGAGATCACTGAGAGTTTTTCCATTGACTTCAGTGGGCTTTGGATTAGGCCCATTGAGAACAAAATTATTTATGTAACCTGGGTCTCGAGCACCCTCTGATCTATCTTATTTGATATTGGATGGTAGTGTTATTTTTTTTTCATATATTTCCATTGAGATGCACAATTTATTAAACAAATATTTAAGATATTATAGTGTTTGTGGGAGGAATATTACACTTCAAAGTCTTAAACTAATCTCTAACTATTAACGATCAGGATGAGACCCGACATCTGCCTATTGTGGACTTTTTTCACCTTCCTCTGAAGCATCTGATCTGGTAATTGCCTGACACAGAATACTGGAGTAGGTGGACCAGGAGTCTGATCCAGTCTGGCATTTTCTATGTGCCTAGATTCATAAGGTTTACACTTCATGGTTAAAAGACCACATAGCAAGGGACATCCATTTAGACACTAGAAAATATTTTTTTTTTATTTATGTGGCTAAAGAGTTACTAAAACACTGAGAGTCATGACCTGAGTTAGTAGTTGGAGCAGGAGTCAACAGGCAGGTCAGATAGCAGGAGGCCGGAGGGCAAACCAGGAGTCAGGTGCAGATGTCAGGTTACCAGGAGATCAGCAGCAAACAATAGGAGTAGATTTTACAGGAGAAGCAGGGAAGGGTGGGCGGCGCAGCTCCTGTCTCTCCAGTGCTGAGAGGGCTGGCTGTGTGTGGCCCTAACCTGAGCCGGGGTCACTGCCCAGCGGGAGCCTCAGAGGGAGGCCTGGGGGTGAACATGTGGGGGGCCATGCCTGGCTGATTGGGGAGGCACAATCTCCCCCAGCCTTGATAACCGCCACTCATGGGCTTCTGCTAGGGTGACCAGACAGCAAGTGTGAAAAATCGGGACAGGGGGTGGGGGGTAATAGGAGCCTATATCAGAAAAAGCCCCAAATATCAGGACTGTCCCTATAAAATCGGGACATCTGGTCAGCCCTGCGGCGGGATAGTGGGACTTGGGGCAGAAGCCCCGCACCCTGGCAGTTGACACCCTATGGGGCAGGTTGTGCATGTCTTGCGGCTCTCGAACTTCTGAGGATTATCGTATGTGGTTTGGAGGGTTAGTAAGTTTTGCCACTCCTGCTATGAATATTTACATTTAATAATACAAATAATTACATTTAATAATTGGGCCACACCATTTGCAGTGCATACACTGAACTCCATCCTTTCGAATACTTCCTTATGTTCTGAAATAAACATATGTTCATCTGCACTGCTTTGGATCGTTATCCATCGGGTGACCGGATGTCCCAATTTTATAGGGACAGTCCCAATTTTTGGGTCTTTTTCTTATATAAGCTACTACTACCCCCCACCCCCGTCCCGATTTTTTACACTTGCTGTCTGATCACCCTAAAAAGCAACAGAGGGTCCTGTGGCACTTTTGAGACTAACAGAAGTATTGGGAGCATAAGCTTTTGTGGGTAAGAACCTCACTTCTTCAGATGCAAGTAAATCACCCTAGTTATTGAGCCAAACCCATCATCAGCATGGACACGTCCTCTGGAATGTTGGTTGAAACATGAAGGGACATATGGATCTTTAGCACATCTGGCATGTAATATCTTGTGATGCCGGCTATAACAGTGCCATGTGAATGCTTGTTCTCACTCTCAGGTGATATTGTAAACAAGAAGCGGGCAGCATTATCTCCTGCAAATGTAAACAAACTTGTTTACAAGAAGTAGGACTGAGTGAACTTGTAGGCTCTAAAGTTTTACATTTTATTTTTGAATGCAGTTATTTTTTGTACATAACCCGACATTTGTAAGTTCAACTTTCATGATAAAGAGATTGCACTACGGTACTTGTACTGGGAGAATTGAAAAATATTATTTATTTTTTACAGTTCAAATACTTCTAATTAAAAATAAATATAAAGTGAGCACTGTACAATTCTGTGTTGTAATTGAAATCAGTATATTTGAAAATGTGGAAAACATCCAAAATATTTATATACATGGTATTCTTTATTGTTTAACGGTGCTATTAATCACAATTACTTTTTTAATTGCGCGACAGCCCTAGTTATTTTTCTAGCTCTTTGCACTCATATATTAAAGAACTTTTCTTATACTGTATTAAAGCAGCATACATACTGACACCTCGGTGATTTGTCTCTACTCGTTCAGTACCCTGAAGGCTGAGGTCAAATCTTGGCCATACTATAGAGCCCGAGTAACTAGAGTGTGGGCTACTTTGAAGGTCTATGAGCCGCAATTTTGGACATGGCAGTAGACCTCCTTCATCACTGATGCTCCAGTTCAGCAAGATACTTAAGTTCACACTCAACTTTAACTATTCATGTGCTTAAGTGCCTTGCTGAGCTGGAGCCCGATACTATAACTTCTGGGCTATAGAATTCCCTAGGACTATTGCACTCCCTCTCAGGAGAGAATGGCCATATAGTCACATATATGGCAGATTCGCCATTCCCTTGGCAATGCTGCCAGAATCCTTCCTGCGTACTACATGATAGGTCCCCATCATGCTTGTTTCTATAGCGCTCCACATCCCCAAATCCTGCCCCTGATTATTCGCAGTTCCACTGTGCCTGGGGCCTGGCTGACAGGGTTAAAGGCACCAGTTTGCAGAGACCCAGCAAAAACTTGTGCATCATTAATGACACTTAAATGAGTAATATGACTTAAGTTGGATTTAAATGGCAAGCTTAGAGGAGAATTCACCTCCACACAAGAGTTTGATCAGAAAATGCATCATAGGCATTTGTATCTTAATACATTGGATAGGTTTGACGTCTAAATCCCAGATTGCCATTAGCTGGTTCTCCTTCCAGAAGAGTTTCCTCTTACCAAATATTTTACCCTAATAATTTTCAGACAAATGAAATTCTTTGCAAGGACCTTCCCAAACATTAGCTAGGTTGTACAGTACTCCACTGACTAGATATTACCCACACCCAGAGCCCGAATGGTGCATGTATTCACCCTTTATTTTGGATGTTGAAAATCTTTGAGAACATGTCTCCAACACACTTACTTTAAATTAAATAGAAAACTCACTGACCTGTCTTTAAAATGTGGTGAAGAGATTGATGTGAACTGCAGTTCAGTTCTGTTTAGGTGCACTACCACTGAAGTAAGTGGTAAAACTCCCACTGATTTCTTCTGTAAGAGCAGCACTTAACTTTGTGCTTATTTCAAGAACGTCTTCTTCCATATCTATAGATACAGATATAGATGGTATAGATATTATTTTACTTGATCTATATTCTTAAAAGTCTCCATTGGTAGTTTAATTTTGCAGACCAAACTCAGATATCTTTGTTTTTCAGTGTAAAACTCCAGGAAAGTATCAAGATCAAACTGACAGAAACCAATGTCCTACTATCCAGTTTTTTGGGGAATCAATAAGATGCTGCTGCTGGCTGTATACAATGAATTCTGCTTCATTTGAAAAGCTGTATTATGACATCTTAAATTATTTCAGCATACAATAATCTGTCCATTTCTGGAACTGCTCTAGGTATTTGATAAGGCAGCATTTTGAAAATTCACAACTATATTATTTTCGTCACTTCTGTTCTGTTTCCATCATTTTACCCATTTTATCTGCTTAACTTCATGGAATAGTCTACAGTATTTGGGGAATTGTCTGGTTGCATCAAATCTGCAGGCTTAATGCATGCAAATCACTCCATAGATTTAAATAGTACTATGGGAAGCCAGCCTTCTATATATCATCTATCTTGCAAAGAGAGAGAATTTGTATTCCTTCCAATTACAATGTAAAGATTGAGAGTTTTGCTTGAATTTGTGTGCTGTAAAGGTATCCTTGTTTTTTATTTACCTACTTTAAAATGTTTTGCCTCTTAGTTCTCTCAAGAGATCTGACACCCGATTTCTATTCACTTTTACCTTTCTGCATTCATAAAGATTAGGTAGAATAAAAAGGTTCCCTTCAAGTACAGTTATTTTCACTTGTAGAAGCACGAAGCACTCTAGTTGTGGGAATTTCGAGAGTTTGTGTTCAAAGAGGTTGGCAGTTGAGCAGTCTTTGCTAGGTGTACATGGAATTTAATTTCTGTAACCTGAACTTCTAAGGGGAACACACTATACTTCCCTCTCCCTCAGGAGCGCAATGACCTGCCCATTTATCTTTGTCATCTTCAAACGTGAGCGGCAGTGGCCTAAATCTCCATCGTGTTTTGTCCTGATGTCAGTTTCCTCTTCTCGCAGGCAGGACATTGGGCGGCTGCTAGGGAGTCTTCAGGAAGTCACCAAGTGAGGTGTCTCAAATCCCTAAGAAACTCACAATCCACTAACCTCCAGTGGTGGCAGAATGGAAACATTCCCTCTGTCATTTCAGCCCCCAGTTGTGCTGAACTGGTGGCTGATAAACCCCAATCAGCATTAGGGTATCCTCACTTAATTATTATGTTTCATTTTAATGTTCTTGTTAATGAGCCAGTCTGACTGAGGCCAGGGCTATACATACAGTGCTGCAGCGTTGCAGCTTTACTGATACAGCTGCGCTGCTGCAGCGCATCTGGTGAAGACGCTCTATGCTGATGGAGAGAGCTCTCTTGTCGGCATAAAAACCCCAGTTCCATGAGTGGCATAAGCTACGTTGGTGGGAGAAGCTACCCCACCAGCATAGTGCTGTGTGCAAAAGTGTTTATGTTGGTGTAACATATATTGCTCAGAGGGGTGGAATATTGACACTCCTCGAGTGACATAAGTTTTGCCAATATAGGCTGTAATGTAGACATAGCCTTAAGAACTACAACTGAATTTCTTCTCTTCATCTCTTGTGTCCAGTGACTTGATACAATTAGATGGGCTATCTTAAGATCTCCCATTCTGTGGTAATGCTGTCTTTCATTATTTTTTTTCATGAAACCTTATTCTTCCATTGTTAAGGTGACCCTGTCGATTTCCAGCCTATGGTCTGAGTCTCAGTCTTTCTTTCTGGGTGAACCTCCTCTTATTGACACTGACATTTCAGATGCTTCATGCATTCATACATTTACTACATCTGCTTCATGGCAGCAAAATTCTCTTTACAGTGTACACATAATTGACCAGTAAAAATTATTAGCAGTATCATCTCTTTTTGTGATGTAAAATAGTGCTGGAACAACCTCCCCTACCTCATCCAGATGCTATTTCTCATGGTAAAGAAGCTGTTGCATGCTCTGTAGCTGGCCTTAAGTAGAATTTGCCTAAAGGTCCCTGATGTGAGGAACTTACTTTTTAAATTAGACAAATAACCTAAAGCGATGAGACTGTTGATAGAGCGAGGACAGCAGAGACAGCAGAAAACAAGGCAAAAGAACTGTTCTTGGGAGAGCATTATTAACAACAAAAACATTATTCTCAAAGATTCAGATAATCTATTTTGTTTTCCTTGTTCTTTCACATAAAGCACTAGAGAGAGACCAGATGGACCCAGAGCATATGAATATGCAAATTTTGTGGCAACATTGCATTTAGAGCAGGGATCCTTGAGACTATATGTGCACTTTTTTTTCACAACCCCCTGCAAAGCTTTATCATATGTCACTTGGTCTAATAGATTTTATATGCTTGTATTTTCATGGTGTTGACTTAAAAGTATGTATTGAATGGATTGTAGTGAAAGTCTTAAGAAATATATAGCTTGTCTTCTGATGAATTTTGATCTGGTAAGCCTCAAAAATGCTATATTAAAATGTTGTTTTAATTGTGGGCCTGATATGGATAGCCTGATAATTTATTAAGTGGTAAACATTAAAAGGGCATTATCATCTTATGGTGATGTATATATCCCACTGTGATGTATGTATGTATATATTATATGAATTCCGTATTGATGCATCAACTGAGAACTTAGCATTGTTTTTGTTTTACTTTTTAATCAGATTGCAACAGAAAAGGCATTTATTCTGAATAAATATGGGTATATTAGAGCAATTTTACTATTTCATGGCTTTATTCATTAGCTAGAGCTCTCAGTTGTTGTTTGTATCACTTGGGTTAGCCACCCAAGCACAGGCTTAGCCAACCCCTTAGTCATGAGTAAGGCTAAGATTTTGTCATGAGTATTTTTAATAAAAGTTGTGGACAGGTCATGACAATTAACAAAAATTCTTGGCCCTGTGACCTGTCCATGACTTTTACTATAAATACCCCTGACTAAATCTTAGCTGCTCCTAGGGTGCCGGTGCTCTGGGGGGCCCCAGGGGCCAACGGCTGGCCCCTGCTCTGATGGCAGGGGCTGACTGCTTCTGGTCGCCTGCTGCTCCGAGGCTCCTAGAGACTGCTCTCCTATAGCCTCAGAAGCTGATCACCAGCGGCTGCTCAAGCCACCTCCATGGCTATCCACCGGCGGCTGCTCAGGCCAGCTCTGAGGTCAGCTGCACTGGCCGCTGCAGCTGGGGAAATCATGGAATCCATGACCTCTGTGACAGACTCGCAGCCTTAGTCGTGAACTCCAATGGATAGCCAGAATCTCTGCTGCAGCCGCAATGTCCAAATCACTGTTTTAATGTGCTATCTTAAGCTTCCCTAGTACAAGTCAGTCTCCCACACTGGGAGTCTCACTCTTAGATGTAGTGTCGCCTCAGGCATTAGACTAGAAGGAGGAAGATGAACATGTGGACTAAACAGGTGGACAGGGAGTTAGGAGTCCCCTTCCCTTGGCTTTATTGACATCTCTGAGTTTTCCTATATAAATCACACAAGGGCTAATCATGTAACCCATTTAAATGAAATGTGTTTTAATACAGGCAAATTATATATCTAGGAGCAAGGAATGCAGCCTATCCTGGAAAACTCTGAAAAGGGGCTAGGGGCATAATGGACAAACAATTCAACATGAGCTCTAGTGTGATGCTGTGGGAAAAGGGGCTAATGTGATCCCTGGACGAATAAATAGTGGAATAGTGAATAGGAAGAGAGAGAGGTGCTTTTTACCTTGATATGCAGCATTAGTGAGACTGATACGGGAATGTTGCATACCATTCTGGTGTCCTCATTTTTAAAAAGATAATGAAAAATTGGAGAAAGTGCAGAAGAGAACCACATAGAGAGAATGACTTAAAGAGCTCAATCTCTTTAGCTCAAAAAGAAGATTGAGAGGTGACTTGACTACAGTGTATAAATACCTTTGTGGGGAGGTAATACTGGGTATTAAAAAGCTCTTTAATCTAGTGGAGAAAGGCATAACAAAAACCAATGTCTGGAAGCTGAAGCCAGATAAATTCAAATTTAGAAATAAAGCACACATTTTAACAGTGAGGGTGACTTAACCACTGGAAAAAACTACTGAGGGAAATGGTGGATTCACTATGTTTTGATCTCTTCAAGACTGAATGGCTTTCTGGAAGTTATGCTTTAGCCAACCACAAGTTATTGGACTGAATACCAAGGTAAATGGATTAAATGAAATGGCATGTGGTATACAGGAGAGCAGATTAGATATTCTAATGGTCTTTTCAGGCTTTAAATTCTATGAATCTGTGAATTAACTTGCTTTGCCTCAGGTTCCTTATGCGTTATGGGGTAATACTACTTCCTTACCTCTAGCTGTGCTGTGTGATTTGTAGATTGCTATTTTTTTATTGCTATTTTACCCCACAAACACATCAGTATAGGTAACTTGGGGACTGCTGACAGCATTAGGGCTCTCCACCCTAAAATGGGGATTGAACTAATAAATACAGAAAATACTGAGTTTGGAACAGAAGATCATTTATCTCACTTGATTAAAAGTGGACTGATTTAGTCATACATAGTCACTCATTAAAGCAATGTTCTTCACATTTTATTTTTGACTCTAGCCTCCCCCAAATTAAAAAAAAAAAAGTTGTCTATACCCCTGAAGCATTTCAATATTTATTTGCTCGAAAGAGCATTTCAATTTTTTTTCTAGGTGACTGAACATCACTTTGTTCATAGTCAAACAGGTTGGAATAATACAGGTTTATATGTTTCAAAATACTATAAGTTTGCATTTATAAACTCAGAGGAAACTATTATTCTCCTCAGTTTCCACCGGTTATACCTGTCACACTTACTTTGATCCTTCCATTAAAATGAACAAAAATATTCTACAGAGAAGCAATAGTGAGGACAAAGTGTGAATATATTGAAGAAAAGTATGAAGTTATTAAAAATTAGAGATTAAAATCTAGGAAATGCCCAGTACTGCATTTGAGTATAATTCACCCCTAAGCAGAGGACCAGCACAGGTGTGTGTGCTATGTAAGCTCTTAAAATATGGCATAGGAGGAAATTAGGTGGTGAAAAGTCCTTTTGCTGGCCCTCTACACAGGGATGAATATCACCCTTTGTGAATAACAAAGGTGCACTCCTGTACTATGAAAAATAGTCTATTCCAGGTTCTCTTTTTAATGATACTTTGTTTGCAGCTTGGTGAATACTCTGTAAATCCTTCTGTGATGCATGATGTCTCACCGTACAGGCTCTCTGTACCTAGTCCGTAACTTTCTTGGTTTAGGTAGGATATTAATATTCATGTATTCAGTCATCCCAGTCATCTCTAGAAACAGAGTCACAAAACCAGTAGAGATTTCAGCTACTGTGATGCCCAGAGTACATCTTTCAAACCTGTGAGCATGATGAGAACACGCAGGCACAGGGATGTGCACAGGGAAACACCTCTAAGTGCCCTTTGAGTCACCATTTCTTTCCAAAGGTATCTGGCTGATCCATATGCTGCCTAATAATTCATGTTTAGCATATTTCTGGCTGTGTCCTTCCCTTGATCACATCTTCAGCAATCTCAGAGGTCATACTGGGTGTTGTGCATTAAAATCGCACACAACATATGGCCCATAACACAGATTATATGTAACCTCATTTTCACTTTATAGTCCGTGTGAGTGAGAATTTACTTGTTTACTTCAGAACATTACTGAATGTAATTTGATAGTTTATAAATCTGTTCACTTTTGATGAGACCCTCAAATAATATGGAGAGAGGCATTTACTGTTACTGAGAAGGCACCATGGATAAACGTAGAATTATAGTCTTGTAGAGTACTGGTTTATCTAAAGATATATATCCACAGCATACTTGGGCTATTTTTTGTCACAAAAAAGACCTTTGTAGCTTCCTCATCTCAGCAGCAATCTCTCCTAGGCAGATTTCCAGAATTCCCTCCTTAGAGCACTAGTAATGATCAGAAAAATAACTAAAGCGCCTATCCATTATAACCAATGACAGATATATAGTGTGGCAGGGCTTCTGGCTCTGGGTCCATTGGCTGCCTCACTTTCTCTTGGTGTCACAGCTCAGTTTCCCCTCTCAGATGGTCAGACAGTAAGTGCCGATGCTTTTTAGGTCACTGAGGTGAATTATCCCTCTGGCTAAATCACAAAAGTCCACTCCTTCCAGAGTTAACATGCGTCTGAAAGATGTGTCTGAACTCCCTCACATGACAGCATAGAGGAATTTACACTTACCCTCTACTATAGGCACGACCAGCTCCAGGCACCAGCTTAACAGGCAGGGAGGCCAAGGGAGAGGGGCGGCATGTGCGGCAATTCGGGGGCGGCAGGTTCCTCACTCCCTCTAGGAGCGAAAGACCTGCCGCCGAACTGCTGCTGCTGATCGCGGCTCTTTTTTTTTTCTTTTCCCAATTGCCACCGCTGGTTGCGATTGCGGCTTTTTTTTTTTTTTTTGCTTGGGGCAGCAGAAATGCTGGAGCCGGCCTTGACTATAGGTCTCCAGCCCTGGCACCCTAACGCATGGACTCTCTCGTTCTTGCAGTGCAAACTGCCCTGGGCTGCTTCCTATTTTCTTCTCAGAGCCTCTTCCTGTGTGGTAGATTTATGCCTCCTCACTTGCCTCTTCCTGGCTGGTCTTGCACGCTTTAAAAGAGTGCATTCTTCCTCGTGTCTCCCCCTGAACGGAACTCAGACTTCCTTCTCGTGCCCCAGGATGCCTGGGTCTTAGTCACGGTCTCCCCATCACATAAGCCTTGTGTTCATTCTCTTCATGTGGGGAGGTGGACTAAACCTGGAACCGGTGAGGCTCAGCACCAACCCCCTTCAAGGGGCAGCTCCCCTGTAATATGCTGTTGTTGAATTCATTATTGGGCCTGAGAATCCAGCAGTTTTATATCTGGTTGCTACACACAACTTACTTGTAAGACCAATAATGAGCTTCTTGCCACCCAAATGAAATTGGAGAACATGTGTCCCATTCATCTCTTAATGCCCCATGGGTTCTGTGCTAGCCCCACTTTAATCCCTTTGTGCTGCTCTAGCAGTGCAAGGGAGCCAAATAGCTGGTTTAAACAGCCAACTGGTAATTCTCCACAAAATTGCCAAAGGCCTTAATGGTCCTTAAGGTGCCATCTGTCAGCCAGGGATTGCTAGAGCTTGACACTCCTTTTCTAGCCCATGTGTCGGGGTGTGTGGCAAGACCAGGCTGAATTCTGGCAATCCCTAGCTGGCAGATGCCCCTTTTGTGGGCTATTACAGCTAGTTATGGTTGGGACTGGAACTGGCCACCAGCTGCTCCAAGGATTGCGGAGCGGCAAACAGCTCCTTGTCAGCTCTACCACCCATTTGCTCCAATGGGTGTTGAGCACAGCAGAGCATTGAACAATCACTACCTCAGCATGGAACCCCATACTACATGCTATCAGTCTGGGTCTGTGAAACCATCAGATCACAAAATAATAACGTAAGTCCACTTTTATTTATGTCAGGGATATGACAGTGGATTCCCACTTCCTATGGCTGACTTTCTTGGAAATCCCGACCTCCCACTAGTTACGATATATCACTGAGCTCGGTATCCTTTGGGTGCTTTCATTGATATGTGATGCAGTTTCTTAAATAAGAATGGAAACGTGTGACTAAGATCAGGAATTGTAAATATTGACTAGCTTGTAGAAATACAGGGACATATTCTAATTATGCCATGAGAAGAATTCAGCACACGCTTCCAGTTTACTTCAAATTCTCATGCTGAATTTGTTCCCTCACATTGTTTCCCTGTTATTGTGGTGTTGTCCATCTGTGATGAAAGAAAAAACATTCAATTGGATATTTACAAAGGAGAATATGCATAGGTTAAGGTTATCACTGCAAATTTATCATAAGGCTTACACTTGAGGAGGAGGTGCCAATTTGGCAAGCTTATACAGCTGTGCAGGAGTTAGTTATAATTGTTCCTAGAGTGAATTCATCCTAACACATCAAACTCCCAGAATGCCTGTAAGCAACAAACAAGTTTAAAAGCTGGATGTAAAACGCTACCAGCTTTTCTGCTTAGCTCTATCTGTCACGACTTCTGAAGTGGAAATAAATGTTCAGTATCTCAGCTGTTTAATGTCACTGTATAAAAAACTGGAAGAAAAGGAATAAGCAAAATACAACTTCTGGCTTAGCAGTCAGCTCTCAAATTGCATTTGATTGTCAGCAGGATGTACTGAAACTTGCTTTTGCAACAAGATAAAACCTGTTAGATTGGTGAAGGGGCACGATGAGCGAAGGTAAAGGAGTTAAGCACAATTCAAAAAAATATTGGTTAAACATTATATTAGGCTGGTGTGTGTGAGTGTGTATATATATTTGGTTTCAGAATGTGCAAGATGAGATGGCAAATAATACAATTTAATTCAATTA
Organism: Trachemys scripta elegans; assembly: GCF_013100865.1. Taxonomy (NCBI): domain Eukaryota; kingdom Metazoa; phylum Chordata; order Testudines; family Emydidae; genus Trachemys; species Trachemys scripta. Next base: position 71,223,407 of record NC_048304.1, read on the forward strand.
CCACAGTGTTGTGCATCTCATCCTGGTACCAGTTGAAAAAGTCATAATATATGATCTCTACTTTCTGAGTAGATATGGATATGACTGTTGTTCTAATTAATCTAAAATCATAGGTATACAGGCATTTGTTCCATAGATATTCAATGTTCTTCTCATAGCTGATATTTTGCAAAATAATCCATAAAGCTGTGTGATGCATATCTTACAAATATCACATATTTATTAGACAGTATCATCTACAGGTTAGAGCAGGGGCCTAGAAGTCCAGACATATGCAATGACTTCCTAGTTCTGCTAGTAAGGAGTGTGGTTATGGGGAAGTTACTTAGACCCCAGCCCTGTGAACCCTGGGCCCAGTTTGTTGCGGGGAAGAGCATTGCACATCTCAGAATCAGGCTAAAATTTGTGCCTCAGTTTTCACACTGTTGAAACAATTATAATATAGCCGCATCGCAGGTGTGATTACCATTTGTTCAAGGTCTTTGAAATCCTAAGGTGAGACGTGCTGTATAAGTACACAGTGTTATATAAAAATCATGATTAAGGTCTTTTGTTTTTCACCAAGGGCATTATTCATAGGATAGGGTTTAAGGCGCCTTAGTTCAGCAAGTATACAATCATGTGCGTAATTTTAAGCATATGAGTCATATTCTTAAAGTTAGGCACATGCTTGGTTTTATTAGGACCTAATCAAACATGTTGTATTTGTTTTAATTTGGAAGACTAGATAATTAACTTAATATGATGGGTATTTTTTTGCTCACCTAGAGTCTTAGGGCTGACCCAAAGCCCATTAAAGTGATTAGAAAGACTTGCATTGACTCCCTTCAAAGGGTTTTTAATCAAGCCCCTAGTGAGGTATAAATCCAATGCTCAGCCTGAATAGCCAAGCCAGCTACTTGGGTGATGATTGAGGAAAGTAGGAGGAGAAATCTTCCCTCTCTCCCAGTCTCTATCAAATGGCCACAGAGACTAATACAGCACTATGGCTGAAGTAGCCTATGTCATATACTTAGATACCCTTTAACATGGGGGGAGTTGGGAGCTCTGTACTGCCATACTTGGGATGTGCATAGAGAGGAGCTCTGTGCTGTTCAGGGAGGATGTACCCTTTCTGTGTGGTCTACTCACTTCTTCTGTGGAACCATACCAGTTCCACTTTGCCAAGATGTGGAGCAAGGCCCTGGATTTTTTCCTTCTGGAGTTTTTCAGCATGTTGCCAAACTACCTAATGTCCGATTTTTTTTATTTATGGTGGTACAAAGCTGTGGAGAGGATTGAGGATTAACCTTTTGGAAAATATTTGTGTGTGGTGCGGGGGAGAGTTGTTCCATGTGATGTAAAATGTGTGGATTTTAATTCAATTTGCAGTTCCTGACTTGAAGAGAAGTCAAAATATTAAAAAAACACAAAAAAACCCACAACCTCCTTAGGATTGTGACTTGAGACAAAATTCCTGATTATGTAATGTGCACCATATGTGGGGTAGCCCTAGAAAACAGTGTGACTCAAAATCACAATTCCTCTCAAGTTTTCTCCTTGCTCCCAGGGAGTAGTAATGTGGTGTCAGCATATATACCATCCTGCACTGGCCCAATCACCTTTTGGCTATTGAATAGTACCAAAACTGTACCCATTCTCCTTCAACTGGCCACCCTCCTTGTTCCAGGGAAGTATTAAACACATTACTCCTGGGGGAATTCTGCACCACTGCATGTGTGCGTAATTAATGAGCCATGCATATTTTTAATTTTTTGCGCAGAAAAAAGCTGAAAAGTTGCTGCAGTTCCACCTTTTGCCCATCAGAGGGTGCCGCTCCCAGCCAGCTAGGGAAGAGAGAGAGCCTGTAGAACAGGGGTCGGCAACGTTCCGCACACGTAGGGTTACCATATTTCAGCAAGCAAAAAAGAGGACGGGAGGAGCCCCGCCCTAGCCCTGCCCCTGTCCTGCCCTAGCCCCGCCCCATCCTACCCTAGCCCCGCCCCTCCCCCTCCCACTTCCCCCCTCAGAACCCCCGCTCCTTGTCCCCTGACTGCCCCCTCCTGGGACCCCTGCCCCTAACTGCCCCCCAGGACTCCACCCCCTACCTAAGCCTCCCTGCCTCTTGTCCCCTGACTGCCCCCTCTTGAGACCCTCCCCCCATCCTAACTGGCCCCCTAGGACTCTACCCCCTACCTGTACCCTGACTGCCCCAACCCTTATTCACACCCCCACCCCCAGACAGACCCCTGGAACTCTCACGCCCCATCCAACCACTCTCCACCCCCTCACAGCCCCCCCAAAACTCCTGACTCATCTAAACCCCTCTGCTCCCTGTCCCCTGACTGCTCCGATCCCTCTCCCCACTCCTGCCCCCTGACAGCCCCCCGCCAGAATTCCCAAACACCCCCCCCAGCTCCTTGTCCCCTGAC
>NC_048304.1:71225861-71241467 GCF_013100865.1 Trachemys scripta elegans
GCCCAAAACCTTATCCACACCCCCACCCCCAGAAAGCCCCCCCCGAACTCCCGACCCACCCCCCGTCTCTTGACTGCCCCCTCCAGAACCTCCCTGTCCCTTCTCCGACCCCCTGGCCCCCTTGTTGTTGGCCTTCGCCTAATGTCTCTATGAGCTTGCTCAGGAACGGCCTGAGCCGTTGGTCCCGGCACGCTGGGCAGCAGGAGAGGAGGAGCGGGGGAGGAGCTCCAGACTGCCGGAGGCGATCTGCGAATGCAGGGAGGGAGGGAAGGAGTGCTCTCAGTTGGGGGAGGAGGGGCTCTCTCTGGCTGTTGGAGCCCCATGTAAGTGGCACCATCCTTCCGGCTGCCCTGTTAGCCACACGCGCTCTGCATGGGGGGGGCGGACATTTACAAATTCCCCCCGGATGCTATTTTTAGCTCAAAAAGCTGGACATGTCCGGGTGAATCCAGACGAATGGTAACCCTACGCACACGGCTCGCCAGGGTAAACACCGTGGTGGGCCAGGCCAGTTTTATTTACCTGCTGATGCGGCAGGTTCGGCTGATCGTGGCCCCCACTGGCCGCGGTTCACCGTCCCGGGCCAATGGGGGCAGCGGGAAGCGGCGCGGGCGAGCTACGTGCTGGACGCAGCTTCTCGCCGCCCCCATTGGCCCGGGACGGCAAACCGCTGCAGTGGGGGCTACGATTGGCCGAACCTGCCGCGTCAGCAGGTAAATAAACTGGCCTGGCCCGCCAGGGTGCTTACCCTGGCGAGCCACATGCCAAATGTTGCCAACCCCTGCTGTAGAGCCTTCTTCACAGTGCCTGTAGGGCCAGGTCAGGAGACGGGGGCAATGGGGAGACAGACAGCATGGGGTGCTAGTGGGTCAGGAAGGGGCTCATAAGGGCTTGTGGGGGAGGAAAGACCTGGGGCAGGGACTGAATGGGAGTGGAAGCACAGGGCTACGGGGGGGAGGGAGGCGCAGGGCCACAAGGTGATGGGAGAGGGGGTGCAGGCCCACATGGGGATGTGGGAGTGGGTGTCTGAGTGTGGGATGGAGGGACATGTGCCTGAATGAATGGGAGAGGCTAGGGGTCAGCCAGGGTCTGCATGGGGGAAGCTCCCTAACAATCTCGCCCCACCCTCCAAAAGAACCTGTTCCATGCTTTTCCCACCCATACCCAACAACCCTCCAAGTTCACACCCAAGCTCCTTCCTAGCAATTATTTCCCTCTCCCTCAGCTCCTCCATTATCCTGGACTCCCCCCAGCCTTTGCACTGATTCTGGGGGGATGCGAGAAATATGGTTTTGTACTGTAGTTTAAATGAATTATTACTCAGAGTACTGTATTAATATGCCTACTAAGAAATCTATTTGTCAAAAAACAATTTATGAAACTTTTTTGTTGTCTGTATTGTTATAGATATAGTTGCTGACAGGTATTTTGAAATAAATGACCAAAAATAATTGAAGCTGGTGTGATTGTATTGTGTTATTCTGACAAATAAAATATACAGAATTTGCAGAATTTGAAAATATTGTGCGCAGAATTTTTATTTTTTTGTTGCAGAATTTTTAATTTTTTGGCATAGAATTCCCCCAGGAATACCACATAAGTATGCTAATGTCTGTGTAGCCTGTGTGGGAGGGGTAAAGTAGGGTAATTCTTATTCACTGGAAGGATGTGAAGTGCTAAGTTCTCATGAACTCAGTTTTACAGTTTTGCACTAATTCCCTTTCAAGATAATTTATTTGAATTTACAGGGAGTAAGAAAAAGAAAGACACATTCACTGTAAGTTTGGGAGCTATGACAGACTCTCCAAAGAGTTTCAGGAACTCTTTCCCTGAGAAAATTACTAATGGAAGATTGAGAGTTCTCTGATTTATAACAGACCGGCCATAGTTTCTTAGCTGGTGATTGTATTGTTTAATCATATACTGAGAGTATTGTGAGCTCCTGTGTAAATGAAGGTGAACTGTAGCTCTTTCTCTACCTCATCCAGAAAATTTAAGCCCTTTGAAAAATTAATCTGAGACCAAACACTGGAGGAGAGGGAGAATTGAAAACTATATAGGAAAAATATTTTCTCTCCGACACAACACATTGTTAATATGTATATGTGTACAACCTATAATGTGTATATGTGACACATAAGAGACTGTTACCAATTATTTATGGAGTGTATATATTCGTCATTTCTTGAAATCAATGGAATTACTTGTGTGAGTAAAGTTACTCATGTGCCTGGATCTTTGCAGGATCAGATTACTGGTCTTGGATATCAGTCTTTGCCTGAGAGAAGTATTTCTGAATGGCAGTATTGACAGCTTTATCACTCAGAACTCTTATTTTCAGAACCTATGGGAAAGTATTCCCTTCCCCACAACACAGGCTTTCTCTTTTCTTTATGTTCCCAAATTCCCCTTTAAATTATAGCTGAACTAACTAAAGGAGCTCAGAGTATTGAAGTGTTACAGAGAAAATTAGAAATGCAGCTAGTCTGGAGTTGACTGCATGTGGCGTGTGTTTTCAACAGTGCGCAAAATGTTTATCCAGAAAAATCCAATGTAATTGTATTTATTTTTCTTTCTCTTTAAGCTAGTTATAAATGAAGAAACAATACAATTATAAATATTTTAAAAAAATTGTCATCAGTTTAGTGTTTTTAAACTAATGCAATAGATGGCCTTAAAATATTTAAATGTTTTCTTTTTGCCGTCAATCTAGAGAACTTCAGTATTTATTTCTTTTCACTTAATTTTTAGAATGCTGCAATGCCAACATAGCATTTGGTTATCTGGGCACTGAAAAGTTTTTTAAAGGAGACCACTCTAGAGTTGGCAGGAGTAGAATAAGGTTTTCTTAAACAATTTATTCTAAGTTATTCATCATTTATTTATATATATATAAAGTGTTGTGGCCTATGTAGGGTAATTATGCAATTTTTTTTGTTATTTTCCAGAGTAGATGAATTTAAAATTAGGCTAAAGTCTATACTCTGTGTCTCACATTGATAGTTGAATGAATTAAGACATATCATTATGCTGATGATGGATTTTTAGAACACATATGATACTCTAAAAAGCAATTCATGCACATCCTAATTTGACCACGGTTATGGATGGAATTAGTGCATCAGCCTCGGCACAACAAACTGAAGATTTTCACATAAAGCCAACACAGCATTCTACCAACACTATGTTTAAATCAGGGCCAAATTCAAGAGAGTTTGAGTTAGAATAACCCTTTTTCATCAGAGATGACATCAATTGTTTAGTGAGAACACTATTAATTTGTGGATCTCCACCTGCTTGCTTGATCATACAGGCAAAAATTCTGCTCCATTACACTGTGCACATCTGGAATAATCTTACTGAAATCAGTAGATACTATGCATTTATACTGTTGTAGTTGAGAGCAGTATTTGCACCATGCATTTCAAATGCTGTGCTGCATTGTCCTAATGATGTCAAGTATTAAAGATTCTAAAAACACTCAGGAAATCACCTATAAGTGTCAAAAGACTATATGTGTTTTGGTTGGTAGAAATTAGCAATTTTTAGCTTTGCTAAAACCAGCACAACCTTAATTTCAATCAGCAAAATAATATTTACAACTTAATAATTAATACTATACACTTAGAAAGGATCTTTTGTCTGACAATCTGAAAATGCTTGAAATCAGAGATCACCAAAAGTGCAGGGATAACAACAACAATTAGATGCAGGTGGTAAAAGCTGGCTATTCTTGGACTAAAGATTGCACTGTAAGAGACCAATAATATACAATAATTCAGGAGTTACAAACCCCATAGCAGACGTGTCAGATGAAACCACTTGATTATAGTAAGAGTAACACTAGAAGCCCATGCCATTACTGCTTGTATTATCTCCATATATTTTATTATAACTAGCCGTCCATCCATTAGTGGACAGTGGTACACATACAACTACCTAATGTTACAAGGAGTTCTGGGGCTTGAGTAGTTCCTGAGTAGAACAAAAACAAAAGTAGCCCATGATAGTTGTTCTTACTCTTTTTTTTTAAATATGGTGACATGTCAGAGGATAGACTAGTAATGCTCAAAGAAGAGACATGGCTCTCTTGTCTTTGAACATCAAAACAAAGAGCAGTGCCATCTATAATGCATATATCAAATGAATAGAAGCTGTTTGGCAGTAGGAGAGATCCATGCTTGAATGAATCCTCAATCAGTCTATTTGGAAGATTACATTAGGCTTCAGAGCTCTGTGTTGTTGCATTACTGTTAGAAAGATGTAAACAGGGAAACTGCATTCGCAAGCCTCTTCACCCCATGAAAGAGAATCTGATAGCATCTCTGTGAACACATTCTTTCTCTCAGAGGTTCCCTCTCTCAATTATATGGGCAATGAGGAGGGAGAGGGATGCTGAAATATTGTACTTTAGATTCATCCTGTGTCTGCTTTGGCACAAAGGTTAGTTTGTGTTATATTGCTTTGTATAGCGTAGCTGTGGCAACATTATATTTTTAATGATCTACCATAAAGCCCTGCTAAAGCAGTTTTTCCCCTTGATTTGTATTCAGCTGAAAGTGAAGAAAGGACTCATACGCAGGCATAAGACATACAATAATGTTGCATAAAATTATTAGGCAATTTACAGCATTGTTAGTGGACTGTCCATCATCCATTACAACAGTCTGATGTACCAGATTTACTACAAAACTGATTGTGGACAGAACGTAAAATTAATCTCTCCACCTCAGTTATTCAGGTAGATTTGTTTTTGAAAAAGCATGTCTTAAATTACTAGTCTCTGCAGTTGGTACATAGTATGTGTATACATAATTTAATTCAGTACCAAGCGCTTATTGCTCTGCTTTTGTGGTTAATACACATAAATGTCATGAAGAATAATAGTAATAATGTTCTAGTTCTCTAAGATAGAAATATAATCACCTGTGATCGGCCATCTCACCTTTCCAAAATGGAGACCAAACCATGTAACAGTTGGCATGGCCCCTGACAAGCAACAACCAGGTCAACATGGATCTTGATAAGATGCATTTAAAAGACAAGCAAAGGATATAATAGTTTTTTATTGCTTTATCTTCAGGGAACACAGTAGTTTAAAAAAAATCTTGGTTAAGAACGAGTAAAATTAGTTGATCATTTATTGCTCTCAGCCATTGGCTTTGGGCTGTATACACCCTTTCGGGGACTCCTAATCCCTGTTGGGCAATCAAGGCTAGTGGCAAACATTTTGTTTCCCTCCTTCCGCTATTCCAGATACAAAGCTGTGGTTGGGTGGAGGGTTATGCTGAGGTGACTGATCCTGGCTCTGAGCCACTGCTACTGGATGAGGGAAGGTGCCCTGAAGAGATTGCAACTACAAGCTAGTTCAGGGGGCAGGAGGGAGGGTGGGCCAAAGGTGCCATTTAAAAACTGGTATTGTAAGTGGCTGCCTACATGGTCTGTGCCTAAGGCTGGCCTTGTGGCCAATACGCCTGGGGTTTTCAAAGGAGTCTGAGGAAGTTAGGCCCCAAATCCTACTGAAATTCAGTGGGTGTTATGTACCTAGCGCCCTTAAGGCTCCTTTGAAAATCCTAGCCTGTTTTACCAGTAATGCCCTCTTTGTATATCCATTCATACACACATGCATTCACACTCTCAAGTGCATCACTGGAGCTGAGGTCTATATTTTAATTTATCTATTTGTAGCAGAAAACTATTGCTGTGTGGACTTAGATTCTTGGTGTTTCTGTCTCAGCAATATGCAATTTAAATTTATTTATTTTATTTTTTCTTTGCAAGATAGAGTCAGTGTCATTCTGCCTTATATGAGAAAAAGGTATTAACTCCCTAGTACTGATTAACTGGAAGACTTTCATAGGTGCATGTCTGCCATGCCTCTGATTGCAGGAGTGACTGCATATGTACTGAGCAGAAGGACCTAAGATTTGAGACACTTACTGTGGCATTTCTGTTTTCAGCAGCTGCTGCACTCTTGTGCTAGAAAAGAAATAGCCAGAGTCAATTGTGAATGCTATTTCTCCTTTCTGAGGAGCTGTTAGGAACCAGGATGAAAATGGGATGACCTAATGGTCAAAGCAGGAGTTGAAGTCAAAAGTCAAGCTAAGAGTCAGAGCCAGAGTCTGAATTGAGAGCCTAACCAAGGGGCAGAGCTGGCGTCAATAAGGAGTTAAGGCAAGCATCAGAGCCGATGGTCAGAGGTGACAAGTAGGGGCAGGAATCAGAGGTGAGGAAAGGATCAAGAATGGAGCAGGAGCGAGGCAGGAACCTGGAACTGGACATGAGTGGAGCAGGAATTGGGAACAGGGTTAGATGCTTTTCATGGGAGACAGGCAAGGAATGGGGTCCAATGTGACAGCAACCGGAAGTCTCTGCAGTTGCTCAGACAATACATACTTCCTGGCTTTAGTAGTGGGTTCAAGTCAATCAGGAACTCCAGACTTTGGGCATCCTGATAAGACTTCTTGTTGGGCTTGTCCTTCAAGGATCAGTGATCTGCTGCTTCCTCTGTCTTGGTAGCAATGAGGAAGTGTGGGAGACCTAGGGTCCCCACAGCCCTGGGTTCAAGACCCTCTTAAACAGAGGACCTTCACTGTTGGATCCTTATAGGAACATATGTGCTGCTGTGAAGGTTATTAGGGCAGTCAAGGAGATAGTAACATTGAGCAGACTTTCAGCTAGTATTTAATGCAGCTTTTGAGGCTGAAGCTGATAAGCTTCAAAATATCCTGGGGCTAATTATAGAAAGTCTAATTCTTTTCTCAGAAGCACACTGTTTAACACTATTAAGGGTTTAATCAGGTTTTCTCATTGAAGTAACACTGTGATCCTTTGTCTTTGTTTAAGAGTTGACAGCCATTTAAGAAAAGGAGTTGGACATTTCAACCTCCTCCTTTTAAGGAGAATGGACAAGCTGGCTGTGAATGTTTTGGCTAGGTATAGATTCTGAACGTGAAATATGTTTGGCTAACAAGGTCAGTTCTAGGGGAGGCAAGGATGGCAGTTGCCCTGGGTGTCAACTTCTAGGAGACACCATACCACTGTGACACAGCTTTTTCACAGCTTTTTTTTTTTTTTTCCCCTCACCTGACCAACAAAATACTTAGGGCCATTCCTGTTGGCTAATTTTCCTTAGGCTATACTTCAGTCACTTTGCAAGTAATTCTGCTTTAGTTACAAAGAGTCAATTTTAATCCTCCTTGATGCCTATAGTTGGTTTGGTAGAATGTCTGTCAACTTACATTTCTGCAGATTAGTATATTGTAGTAATAGAGACATTTTTTAATACACCTCTGGAAAGCAGTGTTGTTGTAGCCATGTTCAGTAGTGCAAGTAGGGTGGTCCAGTCTGGTATGCTGTACCAGCAAGATATTTATAGCTGGTACGGTGTACCGGAAAGAGGAGCAGCAGAATATGGGGCCAGTGGGCAGCCTGACGCCAACAGCTCTTCCGGCGCAGCTGTACTCCCAGCTCTTCTACGCAGGGTCTCCTCTGTGTGTACAGCAGCCCCGCCAGAGGACAGGTCTGGGGGCAGGGCTGGGAGCGGTACAGCCGTGCTGCAGGAACTGCGGGCGTGGGGCTGCATGGTGGCCTCATGTTCTGCTCCTTTCACCGCTGTGGTTCCGAAGGCACAATGGGAGGAGGACAAAGCCCTCCCCCCCACGGTAAGGGGGGTGGATCATGGGGAGGGAACGGGGAGAGTGTGGGGGCGGGGCGGGGAGGAGTCACGTGGATGGTCACGTGAGATGGTCACGTGCACCCCTCTTCCCCCCATGCCCGTAAGAAATGGATTCCACTTGCACCACTGGCTGTGTTGGTCCCAGGATACTAGAGACAAGGAGGGTGAGGTAATATCTTTTATTGGACCAACTTCTGTTGGTGAGAGAGACAAGCTTTTGAGCTACACGGAGGTCTAATTCAGGAAGCTTGAAAGCTTATCTTTCACCAACAAAAGTTGGTCCAATAAAAGATATTACCTCACCCACCTTGTTTCTTTACTACATTTCTCTCTTTTTAAGCACCTACCTGGCAAGAAAGACAGATGAAGCCAGAATTCACAAGAAATGGAGTATACGTTGGTCACTCACATACATAAATAAATAATCTGTCGTCTTGCTTAGATTTTCTGGAACAAATTCACAGTAGCGTGCAGCATCAGAACTATGAATTTGAAAGAAAAAGACATCTGCCCAATACCAGTTTCCTACCAAGGAAAAAGTTTTATAAGTCTAAATGGAGGAAAAAAATTTCAAGCCAAGAAAGGTTGAAATGTTTTGGGGAAACTTCCAGCTACAGTTTAGTACATTCTATATGAGACACATTCTTTGTCGTGACTCTCACAATCTTCTATTTAAATTAGAGAGGCAACCTGGGCCAAAATCAATTTCAGAATGTGGATGTGTACTTTAGAGTGAATTGTAAAGGACTCTCAGACGGATTTTAAAGCATTTCTTATCCATATCAATTTCATAAGTAATATCAGAAAACTGTAAAAGGAGAGCACTTTTTTTTAGATCAAGATCCTTTTTCTCTTGATGCAATCTAGTTCTTGTGAATTTCAGATCTGAAAACCTGAATTCTATTATGAAAAAAACTATTCACACAGAGATTGATGAGCATCATCAGGGTCATATCCCCACAAAACTTATTGTATTCAACAAATATATAGAAATCTGAGTTTTGTTCTTGTCATCTCTGACATTTTTGTGATATGTCAGGTTTTCTCTATTTTTAGTTACCTGGTGTTCTTTGTGGCCTAACAAGCTTCAAATAAATATTTTTAATTTGGAGGTTAGGGCTAAGATTTTGAATCCCCCAATTTGTGTATGCTTGACTGGAGGCACCTTTAAAAAGGGTCTGCTTTTCAGATGGTGGTTGTTCAGCATTTTCTGAAAATCTGGACCCCTTTTAAAATTTCTTGATTTGGGCACCCAGAATCACTAATTTTTTGGTTTTTAATGCGAAGGAGTGGGGAGAATCTTGGCTTAAATATTAATTTAATAAAAGGAGAACATCATACCAGGTCATGCTTAATTTATGCTTCCAGAGGCATTTTCTGGTATTTCGTTTGAACCAAGGAAGGCAGTATCTCTGACAACACTTTAATCTGGTGCTTCAGATGAATGTTTTTTTTTTCCTTTTAGAATATAATATCTCAAATGTTCGATATTTCTAATCAGGGGTCGTATTGTGTATTCCTAACATAACAAGAATAATCTTATGGTTTAATAAGAGTGATTTCTCTATAGTTGTGTGATATGGTTTTTGAAACATACAGCAACAGCAGAAACTCTGGATATTTTTCTAGTCTAACTCATTTACCGCATTACTTATGTCCTGCTTTGCAGGAGACCAGATCTGCACACTGGTAATTTGACTTGCAGATACCCCAGCTGAGACTCTACAGAATCTGCACTCTTGCCAGAAACAGGTCCCTTATTTCTCACCCTGCATCTCTGTCCCTTTGCTTTTGGCCCACTGTCTAGTCTTCTAGCCTGCCTATGATTGTATTTTCACCCGGGATGCTCCTTAGCCCAAAAGTCTCTAGCCTTTGGCTGCATAAATTTCATGTTCTTAAAAATTAAGCCAACACAAACTAGATTTGAACTGCATTTATCCGTACTGGCTCTATTGTAAAATGTACTGATTATTAAATCATGAAGCCTCAAACACATGGACACATATGGCTTTTCAATGAATGGTTGTGCTTTTCTTTACCTATTTTGTTGAAACTGAATTGCCAAATCTCATTTGGATTTGGTTCGGAATTTATAAAGATTAGGAATAAGCACTGTGGTGAACAAATTAAATGTAATTAAGAATGGGATTTTGGGCCTGTTTTAGTCTGACTTTTGTTTTTACACCACTGTAACCACATTGACTTCAGGCAGGGATTTACTTCTGGTTTACGCTAGTCTGAAATGGGCTTAGATCATTTAGATTTTTCTAAATAGTTGTTTACTGTATAGTAGATACATTTAAAATTTGTTCCATTTTTGTGTTTCTCTCCTGCTAATAAGTGAAATATTCCTTATATGATTGGCAGAATAAACCAGAGAGGCAGGGTGATCCCATCAATAGGCCACTGGACTAGGAGAAATAATAACTGAGTTTTAATTCAAAGTTGATCACTGACTTGCTGTGTGACTTTGGACAAGTCACCTGCCCAGGGGCGGCTCTGTGTATTTTGCCACCCCAAGCACAGCAGTCAGGCAGCTTTCGGCGGCATGCCTGTGGGAGGTCCGCCCATAATGCAGATTCAGTGTACCCGCTGCCGAATTGCCGCCGAAACTGCGGGACCGGCAGACCTCCCGCAGGCATGCCGCCGAAGGCAGCCTGACTGCCACCCTCACGGCGACCGGCAAGCCACCCCCTGCGGCTTTCCGCCCCAGGCACGCGCTTGGTGCGCTGGTGCCTGGAGCTGCTCCTGCACCTCCCCTATCTTTGCCTCTGTTTTGCCTTCATCCTTTATCTCTTGTCTATTTAGAGTATAAGACTTTTGGGGCAGGATCTTACTAGATGTGAGGCCCTGATCTCACCTGGGTCATGTAGATCCTAGGGTAATACAAATATACCAATAAATCAAAGTCATGATCTACGGCTAACTGCACCTTTGACCCCTGTCTGGTCTCTCCAAGTGCATCCATATAGATAACAGGCCCTGCAATTCTTCCACTTTTAAAGTGGGTCCCTGAGCTACAGCATCCTTTGGACCAACTGTGATTGCCTACCAGGTCCAACTGGGTTAACTTATCCACAAGTTCTCTTCCAGAGGTGAGACCAGTGGTGAATCAAGTGACTTAAAAAAGAGTAATCTTTAATGTGAAAACTAGGTACAAAACGTAACAAGAAAAAAGGGTTTAACACAATGAAAGGTATATGCAGATAACCATCTTATCAATAGGCTAGATTGGCCATTTATTCCAGGTATCCCACCCTCTGGGGACAGGGAGTTCATTTTGCTCCCGAGCCATCTGTCTTACTCTCCCCTCTAAGAATATAAACATGGCCATGCTGAGTCAGACCAATGGTCCATTTAGCCAAGTATCCTGTCTTCTGACAGTGGCCAATACTAAATATTTCAGAGAGAATGAACGGAACAGGGCAATTATGAGTCATCCATTCCCAGCTTCTAACAGTTGGAGGTTCAGGAATACCTGGAGCACAGGGTTGCATTCCTATCCCTCTTGGCTAATAGCCATTGATGGACCTATCTAATTCTTTTGTGAAACCAGTTACACATTTGGCCTTATCAGCATCCGATGTCAATGAGTTCCGTATATTGACTGTGTGTCACCCCTAGTTCTTGTGTTATGTGAAAGGGTAAATAACATGTCCTTATTCACTTTCTCCTTACAATTGATAATTGTATAGACCTCTATCATATTGTCCCTTAGTCGTCTCTTTTCAAACTGAACAGTACAAGTCTTTTTAACCTCTCCACATATGGTAGTTATTCGCTACCCGTCTTAATTTTTGTTGCCCTTCTCTGTACCTTTTCCAATTCTAATATGCCTTTTTTGAGATGGGGTGACCAGAACTTCACTCAAAGTGTGGGTGTACCATAGATTTAGATAGTGGGATTATGATGTTTTCTGCCTTATTACCTATACCTCTCGTAACAATTCTTGAGTTGTAATTGCTAATTTAGACTCCATCATTTTGTATGCATAGTTGAGATTATTTTTTTCCAATTTGCTTCACTTTGCACTTGTCAATGTTGGGGGAGGGATAGCTCAGTGGTTTGAGCATTAGCCTGCTAAACCCAGGGTTGTGAGTTCAGTCCTTGAGGGGGGCCACTTAGGGATTTGGGGCAAAATCAGTACTTGGTCCTGCTAGTGAAGGCCGGGGGCTGGACTTGATGACCTTTCAAGGTCCCTTCCAGTTTTAGGAGATAGGATATCTCCATTAATATATTTTATTTTTATTTAATGTCATCTACAATTTTGTTGCCCAAAAGTTTAGTGAGATCCCTCTGTAACTCTCCGCAGTCATCTTTCAACTTAACTATCCTGAGTAATTTTGTATCATTGGCAGATTTTGCCATTTCACTGTTTGCCCCTTTTTAAAGATCATTTATAAATATGTTGATCGGCACAGGTCTCAATACAGATCCTTGGGAGAACCAGCTATTTATCTTTCTCCATTGTGAAAACTGACCATTTATTCCTACCCTTTGTTTCCTATATTTTAACCATTACTGATCCATGAGAGTAACTTTCCTCTTCTCCCATGACTCTGCTTAAGAGCCTTTGGTGAGGGACCTTGTCAAAGGCTTTCTGAAAGTCAGAGTACACCATATCCACTGGATCACTCTCGTCCATATGTTTGTCAAGACATTCAAAGAATTCTAATCGATGGATGAGGCATGATTTCTCTTCAGAAAAGCCCTGTTGACTCTTCCCCAATATATTATGTTTATCAACATGTCTGATGGTTCTGTCTCCTACTATCATTTCAGCCAATTTACCTGGTACTGAAGTTAGGCTTACTGGCCTGTAATTGCCAGGATCACTTCTGGAGCCTTTTTAAAAAATTAGTGTTACATTAGCTATCCTCCAGTTATCTGACACAGAGGCTGTTTTAAGCAATAGGGTTCATACCAGAGTCAGTAGTTCTGTAATTTCATGAGTTCCTTCAGAACTTTTGAGTGAATACCATCTGGTCCTGGTGATTTATTACTGTTAAATTTATCAGTTTGTTCCAAAACCTGCGTTACTGACACCTCAATCTGGGATAGTTCCTCATATTTGTCACCTAAAAGGAATGGCTCGGATGTGGGGATCTTTCCCACGTCCTCTGCAGTGAAGACTGATGCAAATAATTCATTTAGCTTCTCTGCAAGAACCTGATCTGCCTTGAGTTTTCTTTTAGCATCCTGATTATCCAGAAGCCCCACTGATTGTTGGGCAGGCTTCCTGTTTCTCAGGTACTTTAAAAAAAAATGCTATTAGTTTGTGTCTTTGGTTAGCTGCTTTTCAAATTCATTCTTCTTCTGCCTTATTATACTTTTACACTTGACAGAGTTTATGTTCCTTTCTTCAAAGGCTTTCCCTTTATCCACCCAAAAAAGTCTTTTGTTCCAGTTTCCTGCCTGGATCACCTGCTCCTGCAGTTACAAGCCAGACTGTTGAACTCAGCAGGATCAGAGGTAACAGTTCAAATTGACTGACACCCACACTGTCCTCTAAGTATCTGTAAATGGGGGTTATCTGAAGCATCCCTGTGTACATTCCATCAGCTTCTGCTTGGTTTAATCCCCTGAACTTATATTGCAAATAACAGTCAGGCAAACAGAATATATAGTATTCATAGAAATATTACAGGCAGCTCCCACAACCTTCAAAACAAAGTAAGTTTGTTCCTGTTAGTTCTCTGCTATTCAACTTATGTATACCAGGATTTGGTCACAAAAATGGGGAAATGCTTACTTGTCTCTGCTTTTAAGATTAAGAAATAGAGTAGAGGAATGCACTTAATAACAATTTTTGCCCAACCTCTGAAAGATTCATTGAGCTTGTAGTTCCTTTACCATTTTAATTAGATATGTTTGTTCCATGATCAAATGCCTTCCTAACACTGAGTGAATTTTCTACATGTGACTTCATATTACTCCCAGATGAATAATACTGAGAACATTCTTGGTTTATCTGCAAAGTCACATTCCTTTAAATCCCACTTGGCCTTTATATGCCAAGCAATAAAATATTTTCTCAGTCTTAACCCAAGGAACTTGACTTGGATTTTAAAACTCTATTGTTTGCAGAATTTGGCTGATAGGTCAGTCAATAAGGCTCATTTCCTGTCCTGAATGGTGGTAGTAATAACACAGTGCATTGTTCAAAGTAGGATTCTGGAGTCATATGAAAAATTGGGCTTCTTAAGTAGCACAAGAGCAAATGAATGTGAGCATGCATTTATATGGGGACAAAGACCTGCCCTGCAGATTTTGCCCTACCTTAAAATTGTAATTATCTTAATTTCTGATCTCCAGGCCCCTTTTGTTCAGTTTAAAGAATAGCCCCATCAAATTGAACTGAGTGAGCAAAACGTATCATCAGAGATAAGTCCTTGAAGTCTCTGATTTTACTCCCAGTGAAAATTATTTCCCTTTATTTATATAGGGAAGGTGTTGAGTCAGACTCATTAAAGGAAGTTGTGGCTGACAAGTTTCCATCTCAATTTTTTAAATATATATGTTTTGGTAGCATTTAATTAATAAATGGCATTTCCATTTGTTCAAATTTGAAAGTAGATAAGTAATGAATGGTTCTAGTGGTAATTAGTAATTTTGGCATGTATAGAAAATCAGCTACACATGCAGATAATAGTATAAATTAATAATTATGAAGTAATGATTTCCTACAATTATCAAAATTAGATCATTATCATTAGAACTACTCATTACTTACACATTTGTTTTTTAAATTATATGGCCTTTTTATTTTTTACTGTAATTTAAACCTAGAAAATCCCTCTTTATTTTCCTCATAAATCCAACTAGGTTAGTGAATCTGTTTCCTCTGTCAGAGTCCATCTTTTCCCCTGCCTTATCCCTATATACAATACCTTGGATAAAGCGGGGGTGGGGTGGGGGAGGGATGTCTCTGACAGAGGAAGCAGATTGCAAAAGAGAATACAAAGTCTCCCTCTTCAGATGCAATATTGAACTCATTGCTCAAATTTCAAATGTGGACACCTATGTTAGGGGGCCCAATTCTATATCAGGGTACTAAAATCAGTGTTTGGGTACTGTTTATTTTAAGAGCCTGTTTTAGGTGGTTAAATACGAGTTAGGGCAACCAAGTTCAATATATAGGTGCTTCATAATCTGGCAAATGTGTGTTGAAAAATTATCCCCAATAACTGGGAACACAGAGGTATAGTCTGTAGAATAGCTCATCCTAAGGCCTGTATTCATCCCTAGTTGTGCTGGAAGGTATAAATTGCATCTATGTGCTACCTGGGGCCACTGAGCCTCAGAAAGAGGCCAGGGGATTAATCCTAGGGGGAGGGACAGCTGGTGTTTGCACGGTTGGCCTCCTGTCTGGGTTTTGATAGGAGGAGGCAGCATTAGTCTGTGGCTGAAACACCTTAATCTATGCATGGGCCATCCCTGCCCTAAACAATACCACCTTTTGTTTGGCATTGGTTTGAGGAGAGTCCTGTTGAGAGAGTGCCAGTAGCAGTGACTCAGACTGAAAGCATCAAGTCTGTGTCTTACTTAAAGACATGCTACTGAGATTCGGGGGGGGGGGGGGGGGGGATGTCCCAATTTGGAGAGTTCATCTGTAAAAAGCATTGCTTTAGTCTTCTGTGCCCAAATGCAGACCAAAAGGTCTATGCAAATTACCAGCACTCACAATATTTACGGTTTCAGAGTAGCAGCCGTGTTAGTCTGTATCTGCAAAAAGAAGAACAGGAGTACTTGTGGCACCTTAGAGACTAACAAATTTATTAGAGCATAAGCTTTCGTGGACTACAGCCCACTTCTTCGGATGCATATAGAATGGAACATATATTGAGGAGATATATATACACACATACAGAGAGCATAAACAGGTGGGAGTTGTCTTACCAACTCTGAGAGGCCAATTAATTAAGAGA